>NW_022265678.1:0-300000 GCF_002021735.2 Oncorhynchus kisutch | reverse complement strand
CATGCCCTGGTCCCTTTACCATGCTCTGGTCCCTTTACCATGCTCCGTTCCTCTGGTCCCTTTACCATGCTCTGGTCCCTCTGGTCCCTTTACCATGCTCTGGTCCCTCTGGTCCCTTTACCATGCTCTGGTCCCTTTACCATGCTCTGGTCCCTTTACCATGCTCTGGTCCCTTTACCATGCTCTGGCCCCTTTACCATGCTCTGGGCCCTTTTACCATGCTCTGGTCCCTCCGGTCCCTTTACCATGCTCGGCCCCTTTACCATGCTCTGGTCCCTTTACCATGCTCTGGTCCCTTTACCATGCTCTGGTCCCTTTACCATGCTCTGGTCCCTCTGGTCCCTTTACTATGCTCTGGTCCCTTTACCATGCTCTGGTCCCTCTGGTCCCTTTACCATGCTCTGGTCCCTTTACCATGCTCTGGTCCCTTTACCATGCTCTGGTCCCTTTACCATGCTCTGGTCCCTCTGGTCCCTTTACCATGCTCTGGGTCCCTTTACCATGCTCTGGTCCCTTTACCATGCTCTGGTCCCTTTACCATGCTCTGGTCCCTTTTCCATGCTCTGGTCCCTTTACCATGCTCTGGTACCTTTACCATGCTCTGGTCCCTCTGGTCCCTTTACCATGCTCTGGTCCCTTTATCATGCTCTGGTCCCTTTACCATGCTCTGGTGCCTCCGGTCCCTTTACCATGCTCTGGCCCCTTTACCATGCTCTGGTCCCTTTACCATGCTCTGGTACCTTTACCATGCTCTGGTCCCTCTGGTCCTTTACCATGCTCTGGTCCCTTTATCATGCTCTGGTACCTTTACCATGCTCTGGTCCCTCTGGTCCCTTTACCATGCTCTGGTCCCTCTGGTCCCTTTACCATGCTCTGGTCCCTTTACCATGCTCTGGTCCTTTACCATGCTCTGGTCCCTTTACCATGCTCTGGTCCCTTTACCATGCTCTGGTACCTTTACCATGCTCTGGTCCCTCTGGTCCCTTTACTATGCTCTGGTCCCTTTACCATGCTCTGGTCCCTCTGGTCCCTTTACTATGCTCTGGTCCCTTTACCATGCTCTGGTCCCTCTGGTCCCTTTACCATGCTCTGGTCCCTTTACCATGCTCTGGTCCCTTTACCATGCTCTGGTCCCTTTACCATGCTCTGGTCCCTTTTCCATGCTCCGGTCCCTTTACCATGCTCTGGTACCTTTACCATGCTCTGGTCCCTCTGGTCCCTTTACCATGCTCTGGTCCCTTTATCATGCTCTGGTCCCTTTACCATGCTCTGGTCCCTCTGGTCCCTTTACCATGCTCTGGTACCTTTACCATGCTCTGGTCCCTCTGGTCCCTTTACTATGCTCTGGTCCCTTTACCATGCTCTGGTCCCTCTGGTCCCTTTACCATGCTCTGGTCCCTTTACCATGCTCTGGTACCTTACCATGCTCTGGTCCCTTTACCATGCTCTGGTCCCTTTTCCATGCTCTGGTCCCTTTACCGTGCTCTGGTCCCTTTACCATGCTCTGGTCCCTCTGGTCCCTTTACCATGCTCTGGTCCCTCTGGTCCCTTTACCATGCTCTGGTCCCTCTGGTCCCTTTACCATGCTCTGGTCCCTTTACCATGCCCTGGTCCCTTTACCATGCTCTGGTCCCTTTACCATGCTCTGGTCCCTTTACCATGCTCTGGTCCCTTTTCCATGCTCTGGTCCCTTTACCATGCTCTTGTCCCTTTACCATGCTCTGGTCCCTTTACCATGCTCTGGTCCCTTTACCATGCTCCAGTCCCTCTGGTCCCTTTACCATGCTCTGGTCCCTCTGGCCCCTTTACCATGCTCTGGTCTCTCTGGTCCCTTTACCTTGCTCTGGTCCCTTACCATGCTCTGGTCCCTCTGGTCCCTTTACCATGCTCTGGTCCCTTTACCATGCTCTGGTCCCTCTGGTCCCTTTACCATGCTCTGGTCCCTCTGGTCCCTTTACCATGCTCTGGTCCCTTTACCATGCTCTGGTCCCTTTACCATGTTCTGGTCCCTTTACCATGCTCTGGTCCCTCTGGTCCCTTTACCATGCTCTGGTCCCTTTACCATGCTCTGGTCCCTTTACCATGCTCTGGTCCCTTTACCATGCTCTGGTCCCTCTGGTCCCTTTACCATGCTCTGGTCCCTCTGGTCCCTTTACCATGCTCTGGTCCCTTTACCATGCTCTGGTCCCTCTGGTCCCTTTACTATGCTCTGGTCCCTTTACCATGCTCTGGTCCCTCTGGTCCCTTTACCATGCTCTGGTCCCTTTACCATGCTCTGGTCCCTTTACCATGCTCTGGTCCCTTTTCCATGCTCTGGTCCCTTTACCATGCTCTGGTCCCTCTGGTCCCTTTACCATGCTCTGGTCCCTTTACCATGCTCTGGTCCCTCTGGTCCCTTTACCATGCTCTGGTCCCTTAACCATGTTCTGGTCCCTTTACCATGCCCTGGTCCCTTTACCATGCTCTGGTCCCTTTGGTCCCTTTACTATGCTCTGGTCCCTTTACCATGCTCTGGTCCCTCTGGTCCCTTTACCATGCTCTGGTCCCTTTACCATGCTCTGGTCCCTTTACCATGCTCTGGTCCCTTTACCATGCTCTGGTCCCTTTACCATGCTCTGGTCCCTTTTCCATGCTCTGGTCCCTTTACCATGCTCTGGTCCCTCTGGTCCCTTTACCATGCTCTGGTCCCTTTACCATGCTCTGGTCCCTCTGGTCCCTTTACCATGCTCTGGTCCCTTTACCATGCTCTGGTCCCTCTGGTCCCTTTACCATGCTCTGGTCCCTTTACCATGCTCTGGTCCCTTTACCATGCTCTGGTCACTTTACCATGCTCTGGTCCCTTTACCATGCTCTGGTCCCTTTACCATGCTCTGGCCCCTTTACCATGCTCTGTTCCCTCCGGTCCCTTTACCATGCTCTGGCCCCTTTACCATGCTCTGGCCCCTTTACCATGCTCTGGTCCCTCCGGTCCCTTTACCATGCTCTGGCCCCTTTACCATGCTCTGGTCCCTTTACCATGCTCTGGTCCCTTTACCATGCTCCGGTCCCTTTACCATGCTCTGGTCCCTTTACCATGCTCCGGTCCCTCTGGTCCCTTTACCATGCTCTGGTCCCTTTACCATGCTCCGGTCCCTCTGGTCCCTTTACCATGCTCCGGTCCCTCTGGTCCCTTTACCATGCTCTGGTCCCTTTACCATGCTCTGGTCCCTCTGGTCCCTTTACTATGCTCTGGTCCCTTTACCATGCTCTGGTCCCTCTGGTCCCTTTACTATGCTCTGGTCCCTGTATTTACCAATACAGTAATTTAGTGCTGAAATTGTCCCTTTACAACACAGTAATTTAGTGGTGATATTGTCCCTTTTACAATACAGTCATTTAGCACAAGTTTTTTTAATCCTGAAATATGTATAGCATTTTTATTCAAGTGTATTCATTAACAAACTAAACAACATCCACATGATACAAACATGGTCCAGTAAACAGTCTGACAAACTAAACAACATCCACATGATACAAACATGATCCAGTAGACAGTCTGACAAACTAAACAACATCCACATGATATAAACAGTCTGACAAACTAAACAACATCCACATGATACAAACATGGCCCAGTAAACAGTCTGACAAACTAAACATTGTACATTACTGTACTGAAAACGGATTCCAGAGTCTTAACTAATCAGTTTGTCAATCAACTTGGTGTCCAATCACTGACACGCTATATATATATAGACTACTGCTGTAGTATTCAACTCTAACCCAGGTTAAATAAAGGTTAAATAAAAATAAATACAAATGAGTCCGGCTGGATTTCTGTTCAACCTGATAATTAACCCACGTTGTTGTGATAGGTCTAAATCGGTCCCTGATTGAAATGGAAACAAAGTAGTGGGACTGGATTTGCCAAGATGTCTCTTTCTACCTTCCTGCTTTACAGCCTGGATGCAGCCTCCAAACATTTAATGCCCCCGTGTCCCTATCTACCTTCCTGCTATACTATAACGTTTCATAATGCCCCGTGTCTCTTCCTGCTATACTATAACGTTTCATAATGCCCCCGTGTCTCTATCTACCTTCCTGCTATACTATAACGTTTCATAATGCCCCCGTGTCTCTATCGACCTTCCTGCTATACTATAACGTTTCATAATGCCCCCGTGTCTCTTCCTGCTATACTATAACGTTTCATAATGCCCCCGTGTCTCTTCCTGCTATACTATAACGTTTCATAATGCCCCCGTGTCTCTTCCTGCTATACTATAACGTTTCATAATGTCCCCGTGTCTCTATCTACCTTCCTGCTATACTATAACGTTTCATAATGCCCCCGTGTCTCTATCTACCTTCCTGCTATACTATAATGTTTCATAATGCCCCCGTGTCTCTTCCTGCTATACTATAACGTTTCATAATGCCCCCGTGTCTCTATCTACCTTCCTGCTATACTATAACGTTTCATAATGCCCCCGTGTCTCTATCGACCTTCCTGCTATACTATAACGTTTCATAATGCCCCCGTGTCTCTTCCTGCTATACTATAACGTTTCATAATGCCCCCGTGTCTCTTCCTGCTATACTATAGAGCATGATCTTCTAGAGCATCAACAGCCTGTCTTCCCTCCTCTCTCCTGATCTTCTAGAGCATCAACAGCCTGTCTTCCCTCCTCTCTCTCCTGGTCTTCTAGAGCATCAACAGCCTGTCTTCCTCCTCTCTCTCCTGGTCTTCTAGAGCATCAACAGCCTGTCTTCCCTCCTCTCTCTCCTGGTCTACTAGAGCATCAACAGCCTGTCTTCCCTCCTCTCTCTCCTGATCTTCTAGAGCATCAACATCCTGTCTTCCCTCCTCTCTCCTGATCTTCTAGAGCATCAACATCCTGTCTTCCCTCCTCTCTCTCCTGGTCTTCTAGAGCATAAACAGCCTGTCTTCCTCCTCCTCTCTCCTGGTCTTCTAGAGCGTCAACAGCCTGTCTTCCCTCCTCTCTCTCCTGGTCTTCTAGAGCATCAACAGCCTGTCTTTCCTCCTCTCTCTCCTGATCTTCTAGAGCATCAACAGCCTGTCTTCCCTCCTCTCTCTCCTGATCTTCTAGAGCATCAACAGCCTGTCTTCCCTCCTCTCTCTCCTGATCTTCTAGAGCATCAACAGCCTGTCTTTCCTCCTCTCTCTTCTGATCTTCTAGAGCATCAACAGCCTGTCTTCCCTCCTCTCTCTCCTGATCTTCTAGAGCATCAACAGCCTGTCTTCCCTCCTCTCTCTCCTGGTCTTCTAGAGCATCAACAGCCTGTCTTCCCTCCTCTCTCTCCTGATCTTCTAGAGCATCAACAGCCTGTCTTCCCTCCTCTCTCTCCTGGTCTTCTAGAGCATCAACAGCCTGTCTTCCTCCTCTCTCCGTCTCTGATCCAGGACCCAGTAAAGGTTGCATCTCTATCATTTCAACTCTGTTACTCCCAGACTCATCTGTTGAAATAAAATATAGAAAGGATGATTCAGAAGGAAACAACAACATTCACACAGAATAACCTGATCAGTAATTACACATTAGACTCATAAAGCCTGAGGTCTTCTCTCCCTGAGGACAACAACATTAATAACCTGACCAGTAATTACACATTAGACTCATAAAGCCTGAGGTCTTATATATAATAATTTAAATCATTCTGTGTGGCAAACAACATATTTCTTGGGTGGGTGACATCAACTGGTAATATTTTCCTATCTCGGAGAGTTGTTGATATGTGACATTACTGTATGTTACAGGAATGTGGGACGGAGAGACACACAGAGACAGGCAGACAGGCAGACAGGCAGAGACGGACGGACGGACGGACGGACGGACGGAAACAGGCATTTGACATGCTAGTAATCCAGCAGACTCTCTTATCCAGAGCGATTTACAGCAGTGAGTGCATAGATTTTAATACATTTTTCGTACTGGTCCCCCGGGGGAATGGGGACCCACAACCCTGGCCATGCTCCAACTGAGCTACACAGGACAGACAGACAGGCAGGCAGGCAGGCAGGCAGAGACAGATAGACAGGCAGTAAGGAAGGAAGGCAGGCAGGCAGGCAGTAAGGAAGACAGGCAGGCAGGCAGTAAGGAAGACAGGCAGGCAGGCAGGCAGTAAGGAAGACAGGCAGGCAGTAAGGAAGACAGGCAGGCAGACAGACAGGCAGGCAGTAAGGAAGACAGGCAGGCAGTAAGGAAGACAGGCAGATACTTACCAGGTGGATCATCATCAACAACATCTGTTTTTGGATATATATCTAAAAGACCAGAGTAAATTAGAGAATACCAAGATCTCCAACTAAATCTGTTTCCTCTCTAAATTAATAACACCTTGGATTGACACAGTGAATATAATGTTAATAATGAATGGATTTATCTCACATCGGCTCAAACCTGGTTTTAGCTGCTCAACTAGTAAAGATGGTAGTTTGTAGAAACGTTGAACTGAATTTGAAAACTATAACATAAAAACAATATTTTTTTTCTCCAGTGATACTGTATCCAACATAGGTAGACAGGTGCTTACCCAGCTCTTCACCCAGTAGGTTTATGACTCGATCAGGTTCTTCTTTCAGTATGTCTAGGACTAAATCAGGTTCTTCTTTCATCAGACTCTTGTAAAAAGCTGATTTCACCTTTTCCCCGCCTGAATCTACGGCCGTGAACAGAACCCTCATCTTCTCCACGTTGGTCCCAGCAGCACAGATATCAGAGTAATCCTGTTGTTGGATCATGGGCCTCAGAGCGTCTGCTAATGGCATCACCTTGGTAACATTGTCAACGAGCTTCGGCCTGCGCGCATCCAAAAACCCGACCACTGGTTAGAAAAGAGAAGAATATATTACATTTAGACCGAAACAAGGAGATTACGTCAGATTATATCTCTGTATTTTCAGAAAAAAATTCTCCACTCCTTTTCCCCAAGTCCAAGTGTTGCTACATACGGTGTATCATTTTAATATAAAATAAAAGATTAACTCTGCAGGAATTAATATTAAGGTTATACAACCATAGTTCATATTATATGAGAGGTTATAGACCTACAGATCATATTATATGAGAGGTTATAGACCTACAGATCATATTATATGAGGCTATATGAGAGGTTATAGACCTACAGGTCATATTATATGAGGCTATATGAGAGGTTATAGACCTACAGATCATATTATATGAGGCTATATGAGAGGTTATAGACCTACAGGTCATATTATATGAGGCTATATGAGAGGTTATAGACCTATAGGTCATATTATATGAGAGGTTATAGACCTACAGATAATATTATATGAGATGTTATAGACCTACAGGTCATATTATATGAGGCTATATGAGAGGTTATAGACCTACAGGTCATATTATATGAGAGGTTATAGACCTACAGGTCATATTATATGAGAGGTTATAGACCTACAGATCATATTATATGAGGCTATATGAGAGGTTATAGACCTACAGATCATATTATATGAGGCTATATGAGAGGTTATAGACCTACAGGTCATATTATATGAGAGGTTATAGACCTACAGATCATATTATATGAGGCTATATGAGAGGTTATAGACCTACAGGTCATATTATATGAGGCTATATGAGAGGTTATAGACCTACAGATCATATTATATGAGGCTATATGAGAGGTTATAGACCTACAGATCATATTATATGAGAGGTTATAGACCTACAGATCATATTATATGAGAGGTTATAGACCTACAGATCATATTATATGAGAGGTTATAGACCTACAGGTCATATTATATGAGAGGTTATAGACCTACAGATCATATTATATGAGGCTATATGAGAGGTTATAGACCTACAGGTCATATTATATGAGAGGTTATAGACCTACAGATCATATTATATGAGGCTATATGAGAGGTTATAGACCTACAGGTCATATTATATGAGAGGTTATAGACCTACAGATCATATTATATGAGGCTATATGAGAGGTTATAGACCTACAGATCATATTATATGAGAGGTTATAGACCTACAGATCATATTATATGAGAGGTTATAGACCTACAGATCATATTATATGAGAGGTTATAGACCTACAGATCATATTATATGAGAGGTTATAGACCTACAGATCATATTATATGAGAGGTTATAGACCTACAGATCATATTATATGAGGCTATATGAGAGGTTATAGACCTACAGATCATATTATATGAGGCTATATGAGAGGTTATAGACCTACAGATCATATTATATGAGGCTATATGAGAGGTTATAGACCTACAGGTCATATTATATGAGGCTATATGAGAGGTTATAGACCTACAGATCATATTATATGAGGCTATATGAGAGGTTATAGACCTACAGGTCATATTATATGAGAGGTTATAGACCTACAGATCATATTATATGAGGCTATATGAGAGGTTATAGACCTACAGATCATATTATATGAGAGGTTATAGACCTACAGGTCATATTATATGAGGCTATATGAGAGGTTATAGACCTACAGATCATATTATATGAGAGGTTATAGACCTACAGGTCATATTATATGAGAGGTTATAGACCTACAGATCATATTATATGAGAGGTTATAGACCTACAGGTCATATTATATGAGGCTATATGAGAGGTTATAGACCTACAGATCATATTATATGAGGCTATATGAGAGGTTATAGACCTACAGATCATATATATGAGAGGTTATAGACCTACAGGTCATATTATATGAGGCTATATGAGAGGTTATAGACCTACAGGTCATATTATATGAGAGGTTATAGACCTACAGATCATATTATATGAGGCTATATGAGAGGTTATAGACCTACAGGTCATATTATATGAGAGGTTATAGACCTACAGATCATATTATGAGGCTATATGAGAGGTTATAGACCTACAGATCATATTATATGAGAGGTTATAGACCTACAGGTCATATTATATGAGAGGTTATAGACCTACAGATCATATTATATGAGAGGTTATAGACCTACAGATCATATTATATGAGAGGTTATAGACCTACAGATCATATTATATGAGGCTATATGAGAGGTTATAGACCTACAGGTCATATTATATGAGGCTATATGAGAGGTTATAGACCTACAGATCATATTATATGAGGCTATATGAGAGGTTATAGACCTACAGATCATATTATATGAGAGGTTATAGACCTACAGATCATATTATATGAGAGGTTATAGACCTACAGGTCATATTATATGAGAGGTTATAGACCTACAGATCATATTATATGAGGCTATATGAGAGGTTATAGACCTACAGATCATATTATATGAGGCTATATGAGAGGTTATAGACCTACAGGTCATATTATATGAGGCTATATGAGAGGTTATAGACCTACAGATCATATTATATGAGAGGTTATAGACCTACAGATCATATTATATGAGGCTATATGAGAGGTTATAGACCTACAGATCATATTATATGAGGCTATATGAGAGGTTATAGACCTACAGATCATATTATATGAGGCTATATGAGAGGTTATAGACCTACAGGTCATATTATATGAGGCTATATGAGAGGTTATAGACCTACAGATCATATTATATGAGGCTATATGAGAGGTTATAGACCTACAGGTCATATTATATGAGGCTATATGAGAGGTTATAGACCTATAGGTCATATTATATGAGAGGTTATAGACCTACAGATAATATTATATGAGATGTTATAGACCTACAGGTCATATTATATGAGGCTATATGAGAGGTTATAGACCTACAGGTCATATTATATGAGAGGTTATAGACCTACAGGTCATATTATATGAGAGGTTATAGACCTACAGATCATATTATATGAGGCTATATGAGAGGTTATAGACCTACAGATCATATTATATGAGGCTATATGAGAGGTTATAGACCTACAGGTCATATTATATGAGAGGTTATAGACCTACAGATCATATTATATGAGGCTATATGAGAGGTTATAGACCTACAGGTCATATTATATGAGGCTATATGAGAGGTTATAGACCTACAGATCATATTATATGAGGCTATTGAGAGGTTATAGACCTACAGATCATATTATATGAGAGGTTATAGACCTACAGATCATATTATATGAGGCTATATGAGAGGTTATAGACCTACAGGTCATATTATATGAGGCTATATGAGAGGTTATAGACCTACAGATCATATTATATGAGGCTATATGAGAGGTTATAGACCTACAGGTCATATTATATGAGAGGTTATAGACCTACAGATCATATTATATGAGGCTATATGAGAGGTTATAGACCTACAGATCATATTATATGAGAGGTTATAGACCTACAGGTCATATTATATGAGGCTATATGAGAGGTTATAGACCTACAGATCATATTATATGAGAGGTTATAGACCTACAGGTCATATTATATGAGAGGTTATAGACCTACAGATCATATTATATGAGAGGTTATAGACCTACAGGTCATATTATATGAGGCTATATGAGAGGTTATAGACCTACAGATCATATTATATGAGGCTATATGAGAGGTTATAGACCTACAGATCATATTATATGAGAGGTTATAGACCTACAGGTCATATTATATGAGGCTATATGAGAGGTTATAGACCTACAGGTCATATTATATGAGAGGTTATAGACCTACAGATCATATTATATGAGGCTATATGAGAGGTTATAGACCTACAGGTCATATTATATGAGAGGTTATAGACCTACAGATCATATTATATGAGGCTATATGAGAGGTTATAGACCTACAGATCATATTATATGAGAGGTTATAGACCTACAGGTCATATTATATGAGAGGTTATAGACCTACAGATCATATTATATGAGAGGTTATAGACCTACAGATCATATTATATGAGAGGTTATAGACCTACAGATCATATTATATGAGGCTATATGAGAGGTTATAGACCTACAGGTCATATTATATGAGGCTATATGAGAGGTTATAGACCTACAGATCATATTATATGAGGCTATATGAGAGGTTATAGACCTACAGATCATATTATATGAGAGGTTATAGACCTACAGATCATATTATATGAGAGGTTATAGACCTACAGGTCATATTATATGAGAGGTTATAGACCTACAGATCATATTATATGAGGCTATATGAGAGGTTATAGACCTACAGATCATATTATATGAGGCTATATGAGAGGTTATAGACCTACAGGTCATATTATATGAGGCTATATGAGAGGTTATAGACCTACAGATCATATTATATGAGAGGTTATAGACCTACAGATCATATTATATGAGGCTATATGAGAGGTTATAGACCTACAGATCATATTATATGAGGCTATATGAGAGGTTATAGACCTACAGATCATATTATATGAGGCTATATGAGAGGTTATAGACCTACATGTCATATTATATGAGGGCTATATGAGAGGTTATAGACCTACAGATCATATTATATGAGGCTATATGAGAGGTTATAGACCTACAGGTCATATTATATGAGGCTATATGAGAGGTTATAGACCTATAGTCATATTATATGAGAGGTTATAGACCTACAGATAATATTATATGAGATGTTATAGACCTACAGGTCATATTATATGAGGCTATATGAGAGGTTATAGACCTACAGGTCATATTATATGAGAGGTTATAGACCTACAGGTCATATTATATGAGAGGTTATAGACCTACAGATCATATTATATGAGGCTATATGAGAGGTTATAGACCTACAGATCAGATTATATGAGGCTATATGAGAGGTTATAGACCTACAGGTCATATTATTGAGAGGTTATAGACCTACAGATCATATTATATGAGGCTATATGAGAGGTTATGACCTACAGGTCATATATATGAGGCTATATGATAGGTTATAGCCTACAGATCATATTATATGAGGCTATATGAGAGGTTATAGACCTACAGATCATATTATATGAGAGGTTATAGACCTACAGATCATATTATATGAGAGTTATAGACCTACAGATCATATATATGAGAGGTTATAGACCTACACAGGTCATATTATATGAGAGGTTATAGACCTACGATCATATTATATGAGGCTATATGAGAGGTTATAGACCTACAGGTCATATTATATGAGAGGTTATGACCTACATATCATATTATATGAGGCTATATGAGAGGTTATAGACCTACAGGTCATATTATATGAGAGGTTATAGACCTACAGATCATATTATATGAGGCTATATGAGAGGTTATAGACCTACAGATCATATTATATGAGAGTTATAGACCTACAGATCATATTATATGAGAGGTTATAGACCTACAGATCATATTATATGAGAGGTTATAGACCTACAGATCATATTATATGAGAGGTTATAGACCTACAGATCATATTATATGAGGCTATATGAGAGGTTTATAGACCTACAGATCATATTATATGAGGCTATATGAGAGGTTATAGACCTACAGATCATATTATATGAGGCTATATGAGAGGTTATAGACCTACAGGTCATATTATATGAGAGGTTATAGACCTACAGGTCATATTATATGAGGCTATATGAGAGGTTATAGACCTACAGATCATATTATATGAGGCTATATGAGAGGTTATAGACCTACAGGTCATATATATGAGAGGTTATAGACCTACAGATCATATTATATGAGGCTATATGAGAGGTTATAGACCTACAGATCATATTATATGAGAGGTTATAGACCTACAGGTCATATTATATGAGGCTATATGAGAGGTTATAGACCTACAGATCATATTATATGAGAGGTTATAGACCTACAGGTCATATTATATGAAGAGGTTATAGACCTACAGATCATATTATATGAGAGGTTATAGACCTACAGGTCATATTATATGAGGCTATATGAGAGGTTATAGACCTACAGATCATATTATATGAGGCTATATGAGAGGTTTATAGACCTACAGATCATATTATATGAGAGGTTATAGACCTACAGGTCATATTATATGAGGCTATATGAGAGGTTATAGACCTACAGGTCATATTATATGAGAGTTATAGACCTACAGATCATATTATATGAGGCTATATGAGAGGTTATAGACCTACAGGTCATATTATATGAGAGGTTATAGACCTACAGATCATATTATATGAGGCTATATGAGAGGTTATAGACCTACAGATGCATATTATATGAGAGGTTATAGACCTACAGGTCATATTATATGAGAGGTTATAGACCTACAGATCATATTATATGAGAGGTTATAAGACCTACAGATCATATTATATGAGGGCTTATATGAGAGGAGGTTATAGACCTACAGGTCATATATATGAGGCTATATTGAGAGGTTATAGACCTACAGCTCATATTATATGAGGCTATATGAGAGGTTATAGACCTACAGATCATATTATATGAGAGGTTTATAGACCTACAGATCATATTATATGAGAGGTTATAGACCTACAGGTCATATTATATGAGAGGTTATAGACCTACAGATCATATTATATGAGGCTATTATGAGAGGTTATAGACCTACATATCATATTATATGAGGCTATATGAGAGGTTATAGACCTACAGGTCATATTATATGAGGGCTATATGAGAGGTTATAGACCTACAGATCATATATATGAGAGGTTATAGACCTACAGATCATATTATATGAGGGCTATATGAGAGGTTATAGACCTACAAGATCATTATATGAGGCTATATGAGAGGTTATAGACCTACAGATCATATTATATGAGGCTATATGAGAGGTTATAGACCTACAGGTCATATTATGAGGCTATATGAGAGGTTATAGACCTACAGATCATATTATATGAGGCTATATGAGAGGTTATAGACCTACAGATCATATTATATGAGGCTATATGAGAGGTTATAGACCTACAGATCATATTATATGAGAGGTTATAGACCTACAGGTCATATATATGAGGCTATATGAGAGGTTATAGACCTACAGGTCATATTATATGAGATGGTTATAGACCTACAGATCATATTATATGAGGCTATATGAGAGGTTATAGACCTACAGATCATATTATATGAGGCTATATGAGAAGGTTATAGACCTACAGATCATATTATATGAGGCTATATGAGAGGTTATAGACCTACAGATCATATTATATGAGAGGTTATAGACCTACAGATCATATTATATGAGAGGTTATAGACCTACAGATCATATTATATGAGGCTATATGAGAGGTTATAGACCCTACAGATCATATTATATAGGCTATATGGGAGGTTATAGACCTACAGGTCATATTATATGAGGCTATATGAGAGGTTATAGACCTACAGATCATATTATATGAGCTATATGAGAGGTTATAGACCTACAGATCATATTATATGAGAGGTTATAGACCCTACAGATCATATTATATGAGAGGTTATAGACCTACAGATCATATTATATGAGGCTATATGAGAGGTTATAGACCTACAGGTCATATATATGAGAGGTTATGACCTACAGGTCATATTATATGAGGCTATATGAGAGGTTATAGACCTACAGATCATATTATATGAGGCTATATGAGAGGTTATAGACCTACAGATCATATTATATGAGGCTATATGAGAGGTTATAGACCTACAGATCATATTATATGAGGCTATATGAGAGGTTATAGACCTACAGGTCATATTATATGAGGCTATATGAGAGGTTATAGACCTACAGATCATATTATATGAGGCTATATGAGAGGTTATAGACCACAGATCATATATATGAGGCTAATGAGAGGTTATAGACCTACAGGTCATATTATATGAGGCTATATGAGAGGTTATAGACCTACAGATCATATTATATGAGCGGTTATAGACCTACAGATCATATTATATGAGGCTATATGAGAGGTTATAGACCTACAGATCATATTATAATGAGGCTATATGAGAGGTTATAGACTACAGATCATATTATATGAGGCTATATGAGAGGTTATAGACCTACAGATCATATTATATGAGAGGTTATAGACTACAGATCATATATATGAGGCTATATGAGAGGTTTATCGACCTACAGATCATATTATATGAGAGGTTATAGACCTACAGATCATATTATATTGAGGCTATATGAGAGGTTATAGACCTACAGATCATATTATATGAGAGGTTATAGACCTACAGATCATATTATATGAGGCTATATGAGAGGTTATAGACCTACAGATCATATTATATGAAGAGGTTATAGACCTGCAGATCATATTATATGAGAGGTTATAGACCTACAGATCATATTATATGAGGCTATATGAGAGGTTATAGACCTACAGGTCATATTATATGAGAGGTTATAGACCTACAGATCATATTATATGAGAGGTTATAGATCTACAGATCATATTATATGAGAGGTTATAGACCTACAGATCATATTATATGAGGCTATATGAGAGGTTATAGACCTACAGGGCATATTATATGAGGCTATATGAGAGGTTATAGACCTACAGATCATATTATATGAGAAGGTTATAGACCTAAGATCATATTATATGAGGCTATATGAGAGGTTATAGACCTACAGGTCATATTATATGAGGCTATATGAGAGGTTATAGACTACAGGTCATATTATATGAGGCTATATGAGAGGTTATAGACCTACAGGTCATATTATATGAGGCTATATGAGAGGTTATAGACCCTACAGATCATATTATATGAGGCTATATGAGAGGTTATAGACCTACAGGTCATATTATATGAGGCTATATGAGAGGTTATAGACCTACAGGTCATATTATATGAGGCTATATGAGAGGTTATAGACCTACAGATCATATTATATGAGAGGTTATTAGACCTACAGATCATATTATATGAGAGGTTATAGACCTACAGATCATATTATATGAGAGGTTATAGACCTACAGATTCATATTATATGAGGCTATATGAGAGGTTATAGACCTACAGGTTCATATTATATGAGAGGTTATAGACCTACAGATCATATTATATGAGAGGTTATAGACCTACAGATCATATTATATGAGAGGTTATAGACCTACAGATCATATTATATGAGGCTATATGAGAGGTTATAGACCTACAGGTCATATTATATGAGAGGTTATAGACCTACAGATCATATTATATGAGGCTATATGAGAGGTTATAGACCTACAGGTCATATTATATGAGGCTATATGAGAGGTTATAGACCTACAGATCATATTATATGAGAGGTTATAGACCTACAGGTCATATTTATATGATGCTAGATGAGAGGTTATAGACCTACAGATCATATTATATGAGGCTATATGAGAGGTTATAGACCTACAGATCATATTATATGAGGCTATATGAGAGGTTATAGACTACAGGTCATATTATATGAGGCTATATGAGAGGTTATAGACCTACAGGTCATATATATGAGGCTATATGAGAGGTTATAGACCTACAGATCATATTATATGAGAGGTTATAGACCTACAGATCATATTATATGAGAGGTTATAGACCTACAGATCATATTATATGAGGCTATATGAGAGGTTATATGACCTAAGATCATATTATATGAGGCTATATAGAGGTATAGACCTACAGATCATATTATATGAGGCTATATGAGAGGTTATAGACCTACAGATCATATTATATGAGGCTATGAGAGGTTATAGACCTACAGATCATATTATATGAGGCTATATGAGAGGTTATAGACCTACAGATCATATTATATGAGGCTATATGAGAGGTTATAGACCTACAGATCATATTATATGAGGCTATATGAGAGGTTATAGACCTACAGGTCATATTATATGAGGCTATATGAGAGGTTATAGACCTACAGATCATATTATATGAGAGGTTATAGACCTACAGATCATATTATATGAGGCTATATGAGAGGTTATAGACCTACAGATCATATTATATGAGGCTATATGAGAGGTTATAGACCTACAGATCATATTATATGAGGCTATATGAGAGGTTATAGACCTACAGATCATATTATATGAGAGGTTATAGACCTACAGATCATATTATATGAGGCTATATGAGAGGTTATAGACCAACAGGTCATATTATATGAGAGGGTATTCGGACCTACAGATCATATTATATGAGGCTATATGAGAGGTTATAGACCTACAGATCATATTATATGAGAGGTTATAGACCTACAGATCATATTATATGAGGCTATATGAGAGGTTATAGACCTACAGATCATATTATATGAGAGGTTATAGACCTGCAGATCATATTATATGAGAGGTTATAGACCTACAGATCATATTATATGAGGCTATATGAGAGGTTATAGACCTACAGGTCATATTATATGAGAGGTTATAGACCTACAGATCATATTATATGAGAGGTTATAGACCTACAGATCATATTATATGAGAGGTTATAGACCTACAGATCATATTATATGAGGCTATATGAGAGGTTATAGACCTACAGGTCATATTATATGAGGCTATATGAGAGGTTATAGACCTACAGATCATATTATATGAGAGGTTATAGACCTACAGATCATATTATATGAGGCTATATGAGAGGTTATAGACCTACAGGTCATATTATATGAGGCTATATGAGAGGTTATAGACCTACAGGTCAAATTATATGAGGCTATATGAGAGGTTATAGGACCTACAGGTCATATTATATGAGGCTATATGAGAGGTTATAGACCTACAGATCATATTAATGAGGCCTATATGAGAGGTTATAGACCTACAGGTCATATTATATGAGGCTATATGAGAGGTTATAGACCTACAGGTCATATTATATGAGGCTATATGAGAGGTTATAGACCTACAGATCATATTATATGAGAGGTTATAGACCTACAGATCATATTATATGAGAGGTTATAGACCTACAGATCATATTATATGAGAGGTTATAGACCTACAGATCATATTATATGAGGCTATATGAGAGGTTATAGACCTACAGGTCATATATATAAGAGAGGTTATAGACCTACAGATCATATTATATGAGAGGTTATAGACCTACAGATCATATTATATGAGAGGTTATAGACCTACAGATCATATTATATGAGAGGTTATAGACCTACAGATCATATTATATGAGGCTATATGAGAGGTTATAGACCTACAGGTCATATTATATGAGAGGTTATAGACCTACAGATCATATTATATGAGGCTATATGAGAGGTTATAGACCTACAGGTCATATTATATGAGGCTATATGAGAGGTTATAGACCTACAGATCATATTATATGAGAGGTTATAGACCTACAGGTCATATTATATGAGGCTATATGAGAGGTTATAGACCTACAGATCATATTATATGAGGCTATATGAGAGGTTATAGACCTACAGATCATATTATATGAGGCTATATGAGAGGTTATAGACCTACAGGTCATATTATATGAGGCTATATGAGAGGTTATAGACCTACAGGTCATATTATATGAGGCTATATGAGAGGTTATAGACCTACAGGTCATATTATATGAGGCTATATGAGAGGTTATAGACCTACAGATCATATTATATGAGGCTATATGAGAGGTTATAGACCTACAGGTCATATTATATGAGGCTATATGAGAGGTTATAGACCTACAGATCATATTATATGAGAGGTTATAGACCTACAGGTCATATTATATGATGCTATATGAGAGGTTATAGACCTACAGATCATATTATATGAGGCTATATGAGAGGTTATAGACCTACAGATCATATTATATGAGGCTATATGAGAGGTTATAGACCTACAGGTCATATTATATGAGGCTATATGAGAGGTTATAGACCTACAGATCATATTATATGAGGCTATATGAGAGGTTATAGACCTACAGATCATATTATATGAGAGGTTATAGACCTACAGATCATATTATATGAGGCTATATGAGAGGTTATAGACCTACAGATCATATTATATGAGAGGTTATAGACCTACAGATCATATTATATGAGAGGTTATAGACCTACAGATCATATTATATGAGGCTATATGAGAGGTTATAGACCTACAGGTCATATTATATGAGAGGTTATAGACCTACAGATCATATTATATGAGAGGTTATAGACCTACAGATCATATTATATGAGAGGTTATAGACCTACAGATCATATTATATGAGGCTATATGAGAGGTTATAGACCTACAGGTCATATTATATGAGGCTATATGAGAGGTTATAGACCTACAGATCATATTATATGAGAGGTTATAGACCTACAGATCATATTATATGAGGCTATATGAGAGGTTATAGACCTACAGGTCATATTATATGAGGCTATATGAGAGGTTATAGACCTACAGGTCATATTATATGAGGCTATATGAGAGGTTATAGACCTACAGGTCATATTATATGAGGCTATATGAGAGGTTATAGACCTACAGATCATATTATATGAGGCTATATGAGAGGTTATAGACCTACAGGTCATATTATATGAGGCTATATGAGAGGTTATAGACCTACAGGTCATATTATATGAGGCTATATGAGAGGTTATAGACCTACAGATCATATTATATGAGAGGTTATAGACCTACAGATCATATTATATGAGAGGTTATAGACCTACAGATCATATTATATGAGAGGTTATAGACCTACAGATCATATTATATGAGGCTATATGAGAGGTTATAGACCTACAGGTCATATTATATGAGAGGTTATAGACCTACAGATCATATTATATGAGAGGTTATAGACCTACAGATCATATTATATGAGAGGTTATAGACCTACAGATCATATTATATGAGAGGTTATAGACCTACAGATCATATTATATGAGGCTATATGAGAGGTTATAGACCTACAGATCATATTATATGAGAGGTTATAGACCTACAGATCATATTATATGAGGCTATATGAGAGGTTATAGACCTACAGGTCATATTATATGAGGCTATATGAGAGGTTATAGACCTACAGATCATATTATATGAGAGGTTATAGACCTACAGGTCATATTATATGAGGCTATATGAGAGGTTATAGACCTACAGATCATATTATATGAGGCTATATGAGAGGTTATAGACCTACAGATCATATTATATGAGGCTATATGAGAGGTTATAGACCTACAGGTCATATTATATGAGGCTATATGAGAGGTTATAGACCTACAGGTCATATTATATGAGGCTATATGAGAGGTTATAGACCTACAGGTCATATTATATGAGGCTATATGAGAGGTTATAGACCTACAGATCATATTATATGAGGCTATATGAGAGGTTATAGACCTACAGGTCATATTATATGAGGCTATATGAGAGGTTATAGACCTACAGATCATATTATATGAGAGGTTATAGACCTACAGGTCATATTATATGAGGCTATATGAGAGGTTATAGACCTACAGATCATATTATATGAGGCTATATGAGAGGTTATAGACCTACAGATCATATTATATGAGGCTATATGAGAGGTTATAGACCTACAGGTCATATTATATGAGGCTATATGAGAGGTTATAGACCTACAGATCATATTATATGAGGCTATATGAGAGGTTATAGACCTACAGGTCATATTATATGAGGCTATATGAGAGGTTATAGACCTACAGATCATATTATATGAGAGGTTATAGACCTACAGGTCATATTATATGATGCTATATGAGAGGTTATAGACCTACAGATCATATTATATGAGGCTATATGAGAGGTTATAGACCTACAGATCATATTATATGAGGCTATATGAGAGGTTATAGACCTACAGATCATATTATATGAGGCTATATGAGAGGTTATAGACCTACAGGTCATATTATATGAGGCTATATGAGAGGTTATAGACCTACAGATCATATTATATGAGAGGTTATAGACCTACAGATCATATTATATGAGGCTATATGAGAGGTTATAGACCTACAGATCATATTATATGAGAGGTTATAGACCTACAGATCATATTATATGAGGCTATATGAGAGGTTATAGACCTACAGATCATATTATATGAGGCTATATGAGAGGTTATAGACCTACAGATCATATTATATGAGGCTATATGAGAGGTTATAGACCTACAGATCATATTATATGAGGCTATATGAGAGGTTATAGACCTACAGGTCATATTATATGAGGCTATATGAGAGGTTATAGACCTACAGATCATATTATATGAGGCTATATGAGAGGTTATAGACCTACAGATCATATTATATGAGGCTATATGAGAGGTGATAGACCTACGGTCATATTATATGAGGCTATATGAGAGGTTATAGACCTACAGATCATATTATATGAGAGGTTATAGACTACAGATCATATTATATGAGGCTATATGAGAGGTTATAGACCTACAGATCATATTATATGAGGCTATATGAGAGGTTATAGACCTACGATCATATTATATGAGCTATATGAGAGGTTATCGACCTACAGATCATATTATATGAGAGGTTTATAGACCTACAGATCATATTATATGAGGCTATATGAGAGGTTTATAGACCAACAGGTCATATTATATGAGAGGTTATAGACCTACAGATCATATTATATGAGGCTATATGAGAGGTTATAGACCTACAGATCATATTATATGAGAGGTTATAGACCTACAGATCATATTATATGAGGCTATATGAGAGGTTATAGACCTACAGATCATATTATATGAGAGGTTATAGACCTGCAGATCATATTATATGAGAGGTTATAGACCTACAGATCAATTATATGAGGGCTATATGAGAGGTTATAGACCTACAGGTATATTATATGAGAGGTTATAGACCTACAGATCATATTATATGAGAGGTTATAGACCTACAGATCATATTATATGAGGCTATATGAGAGGTTATAGACCTACAGGTCATATTATATGAGGCTATATGAGAGGTTATAGACCTTACAGGTCAAATTATATGAGGCTATATGAGAGGTTATAGAACCTACAGGTCATATTATATGAGGCTATATGAGAGGGTTATAGACCTACAGATCATATTATATGAGGCTATATGAGAGGTTATAGACCTACAGGTCATATTATATGAGGCTATATGAGAGGTTATAGACCTACAGGTCATATTATATGAGGCTATATGAGAGGTTATAGACCTACAGATCATATTATATGAGAGGTTATAGACCTACAGATCATATTATATGAGAGGTTATAGACTACAGATCATATTCTATGAGAGGTTATAGACCTACAGATCCTATATATGAGGGCTATATGAGAGGTTATAGACCTACAGGTCATATAATATGAGAGGTTATAGACCTACAGATCATATTATATGAGAGGTTATAGACCTACAGATCATATTATATGAGAGGTTATAGACCTACAGATCATATTATATGAGAGGTTTATAGACCTACAGATCATATTATATGAGGCTATATGAGAGGTTATAGACCTACAGGTCATATTATATGAGAGGTTATAGACCTACAGATCATATTATATGAGGCTATATGAGAGGTTATAGACCTACAGGTCATATTATATGAGGCTATATGAGAGGTTATAGACCTACAGATCATATTATATGAGAGGTATAGACCTACAGGTCATATTATATGATGCTAGATGAGAGGTTATAGACCTACAGATCATATTATATGAGGCTATATGAGAGGTTATAGACCTACAGATCATATTATATGAGGCTATATGAGAGGTTATAGACCTACAGGTCATATTATATGAGGCTATATGAGAGGTTATAGACCTACAGGTCATATTATATGAGGCTATATGAGAGGTTATAGACCTACAGGTCATATTATATGAGGCTATATGAGAGGTTATAGACCTACAGATCATATTATATGAGGCTATATGAGAGGTTATAGACCTACAGGTCATATTATATGAGGCTATATGAGAGGTTATAGACCTACAGATTCATATTATATGAGAGGTTATAGACCTACAGGTCATATTATATGATGCTAGATGAGAGGTTATAGACCTACAGATCATATTATATGAGGCTATATGAGAGGTTATAGACCTACAGATCATATTATATGAGGCTATATGAGAGGTTATAGACCTACAGGTCATATTATATGAGGCTATATGAGAGGTTATAGACCTACAGATCATATTATATGAGGCTATATGAGAGGTTATAGACCTACAGATCATATTATATGAGAGGTTATAGACCTACAGATCATATATATGAGGCTATATGAGAGGTTATAGACCTACAGATCATATTATATGAGAGGTTTATAGACCTGCAGATCATATTATATGAGAGGTTATAGACCTACAGATCATATTATATGAGGCTATATGAGAGGTTATAGACCTACAGGTCATATTTATATGAGAGGTTATAGACCTACAGATCATATTATATGAGAGGTTATAGACCTACAGATCATATTATATGAGAGGTTATAGACCTACAGATCATATTATATGAGGCTATATGAGAGGTTATAGACCTACAGGTCATATTATATGAGGCTATATGAGAGGTTATAGACCTACAGATCATATTATATGAGAGGTTATAGACCTACAGATCATATTATATGAGGCTATATGAGAGGTTATAGACCTACAGGTCATATATATGAGGCTATATGAGAGGTTATAGACCTACAGGTCAAATTATATGAGGCTATATGAGAGGTTATAGACCTACAGGTCATATTATATGAGGCTATATGAGAGGTTATAGACCTACAGATCATATTATATGAGGCTATATGAGAGGTTATAGACCTACAGGTCATATTATATGAGGCTATATGAGAGGTTATAGACCTACAGGTCATATTATATGAGGCTATATGAGAGGTTATAGACCTACAGATCATATTATATGAGAGGTTATAGACCTACAGATCATATTATATGAGAGGTTATAGACCTACAGATCATATTATATGAGAGGTTATAGACTACAGATCATATTATATGAGGCTATATGAGAGGTTATAGACCTACAGGTCATATTATATGAGAGGTTATAGACCTACAGATCATATTATATGAGAGGTTATAGACCTACAGATCATATTATATGAGAGGTTATAGACCTACAGATCATATTATATGAGAGGTTATAGACCTACAGATCATATTATATGAGGCTATATGAGAGGTTATAGACCTACAGGTCATATTATATGAGAGGTTATAGACCTACAGATCATATTATATGAGGCTATATGAGAGGTTATAGACCTACAGGTCATATTATATGAGGCTATATGAGAGGTTATAGACCTACAGATCATATTATATGAGAGGTTATAGACCTACAGGTCATATTATATGATGCTAGAAGAGAGGTTATAGACCTACAGATCATATTATATGAGGCTATATGAGAGGTTATAGACCTACAGATCATATTATATGAGGCTATATGAGAGGTTATAGACCTACAGGTCATATTATATGAGGCTATATGAGAGGTTATAGACCTACAGGTCATATTATATGAGGCTATATGAGAGGTTATAGACCTACAGGTCATATTATATGAGGCTATATGAGAGGTTATAGACCTACAGATCATATTATATGAGGCTATATGAGAGGTTATAGACCTACAGGTCATATTATATGAGGCTATATGAGAGGTTATAGACCTACAGATCATATTATATGAGAGGTTATAGACCTACAGGTCATATTATATGATGCTAGATGAGAGGTTATAGACCTACAGATCATATTATATGAGGCTATATGAGAGGTTATAGACCTACAGATCATATTATATGAGGCTATATGAGAGGTTATAGACCTACAGGTCATATTATATGAGGCTATATGAGAGGTTATAGACCTACAGATCATATTATATGAGGCTATATGAGAGGTTATAGACCTACAGGTCATATTATATGAGGCTATATGAGAGGTTATAGACCTACAGATCATATTATATGAGAGGTTATAGACCTACAGGTCATATTATATGATGCTAGATGAGAGGTTATAGACCTACAGATCATATTATATGAGGCTATATGAGAGGTTATAGACCTACAGATCATATTATATGAGGCTATATGAGAGGTTATAGACCTACAGGTCATATTATATGAGGCTATATGAGAGGTTATAGACCTACAGGTCATATTATATGAGGCTATATGAGAGGTTATAGACCTACAGATCATATTATATGAGAGGTTATAGACCTACAGATCATATTATATGAGGCTATATGAGAGGTTATAGACCTACAGATCATATTATATGAGAGGTTATAGACCTACAGATCATATTATATGAGGCTATATGAGAGGTTATAGACCTACAGATCATATTATATGAGGCTATATGAGAGGTTATAGACCTACAGATCATATTATATGAGGCTATATGAGAGGTTATAGACCTACAGATCATATTATATGAGGCTATATGAGAGGTTATAGACCTACAGGTCATATTATATGAGGCTATATGAGAGGTTATAGACCTACAGATCATATTATATGAGGCTATATGAGAGGTTATAGACCTACAGATCATATTATATGAGGCTATATGAGAGGTTATAGACCTACAGGTCATATTATATGAGGCTATATGAGAGGTTATAGACCTACAGATCATATTATATGAGAGGTTATAGACCTACAGATCATATTATATGAGGCTATATGAGAGGTTATAGACCTACAGATCATATTATATGAGGCTATATGAGAGGTTATAGACCTACAGATCATATTATATGAGGCTATAGAGAGGTTATATGAACCTACAGATCAATTATATGAGAGGTTATTAGAGACCTACAGATCATATTATATGAGGCTATATGAGAGGTTATAGACCAACAGGTCATATTATATGAGAGGTTATAGACCTACAGATCCTATTATATGAGGCTATATGAGAGGTTATAGACCTACAGATCATATTATAGATAGGTTATAGACCTACAGATCATATTATATGAGGCTATATGAGAGGTTATAGACCTACAGATTCATATTATATGAGAGGTTATAGACCTGCAGGATCATATTATATGAGAGGTTATAGACCTACAGACATATTATATGAGGCTATATGAGAGGTTATAGACCTACAGGTCATATATATGAGAGGTTATAGACCTACAGATCATATTATATGAGAGGTTATAGACCTACAGATCATATTATATGAGAGGTTATAGACCTACAGATCATATTATATGAGGCTATATGAGAGGTTATAGACCTACAGGTCATATTATATGAGGCTATATGAGAGGTTATAGACCTACAGATCATATTATATGAGAGGTTTATAGACCTACAGATCATATTATATGAGGCTATATGAGAGGTTATAGACCACAGGTCATATTATATGAGGGCTATATGAGAGGTTATAGACCTACAGGTCATATTATATGAGGCTATATGAGAGGTTATAGACCTACAGGTCATATTATATGAGGCTATATGAGAGGTTATAGACCTACAGATCATATTATATGAGGCTATATGAGAGGTTATAGACCTACAGGTCATATTATATGAGGCTATATGAGAGGTTATAGACCTACAGGTCATATTATATGAGGCTATATGAGAGGTATAGACCTACAGATCATATTATATGAGAGGTTATAGACATACAGATCATATTATATGAGGCTATATGAGAGGTTATAGACCTACAGGTCATATTATATGAGAGGTTATAGACCTACAGATCATATTATATGAGGCTATATGAGAGGTTATAGACCTACAGGTCATATTATATGAGGCTATATGAGAGGTTATAGACCTACAGATCATATTATATGAGAGGTTATAGACCTACAGGTCATATTATATGATGCTAGATGAGAGGTTATAGACCTACAGATCATATTATATGAGGCTATATGAGAGGTTATAGACCTACAGATCATATTATATGAGGCTATATGAGAGGTTATAGACCTACAGGTCATATTATATGAGGCTATATGAGAGATTATAGACCTACAGGTCATATTATATGAGGCTATATGAGAGGTTATAGACCTACAGATCATATTATATGAGAGGTTATAGACCTACAGATCATATTATATGAGCTATATGAGAGGTTATAGACCTACAGATCATATTATATGAGAGGTTATAGACCTACAGATCATATTATATGAGGCTATATGAGAGGTTATAGACCTACAGATCATATTATATGAGGCTATATGAGAGGTTATAGACCTACAGATCATATTATATGAGGCTATATGAGAGGTTATAGACCTACAGATCATATTATATGAGGCTATATGAGAGGTTATAGACCTACAGGTCATATTATATGAGGCTATATGAGAGGTTATAGACCTACAGATCATATTATATGAGGCTATATGAGAGGTTATAGACCTACAGATCATATTATATGAGGGCTATATGAGAGGTTATAGACCTACAGGTCATATTATATGAGGCTATATGAGAGGTTATAGACCTACAGATCATATTATATGAGAGGTTATAGACCTACAGATCATATTATATGAGGCTATATGAGAGGTTATAGACCTACAGATCATATTATATGAGGCTATATGAGAGGTTATAGACCTACAGATCATATTATATGAGGCTATATGAGAGGTTATAGACCTACAGATCATATTATATGAGAGGTTTAGACCTACAGATCATATTATATGAGGCTATATGAGAGGTTATAGACCAACAGGTCATATTATATGAGAGGTTATAGACCTACAGATCATATTATATGAGGCTATATGAGAGGTTATAGACCTACAGATCATATTATATGAGAGGTTATAGACCTACAGATCATATTATATGAGGCTATATGAGAGGTTATAGACCTACAGATCATATTATATGAGAGGTTATAGACCTGCAGATCATATTATATGAGAGGTTCTAGACCTACAGATCATATTATATGAGGCTATATGAGAGGTTATAGACCTACAGGTCATATTATATGAGAGGTTATAGACCTACAGATCATATTATATGAGAGGTTATAGACCTACAGATCATATTATATGAGAGGTTATAGACCTACAGATCATATTATATTGAGGCTATATGAGAGGTTATAGACCTACAGGTCATATTATATGAGGCTATATTAGAGGTTATAGACCTACAGATCATATTATATGAGAGGTTATAGACCTACAGATCATATTATATGAGGCTATAGGAGAGGTTATAGACCTACAGGTCATATTATATGAGGCTATATGAGAGGTTATAGACCTACAGGTCATATTATATGAGGCTATATGAGAGGTTATAGACCTACAGGTCATATTATATGAGGCTATATGAGAGGTTATAGACCTACAGATCATATTATATGAGGCTATATGAGAGGTTATAGACCTACAGGTCATATTATATGAGGCTATATGAGAGGGTTATAGACCTACAGGTCATATTATATGAGGCTATATGAGAGGTTATAGACCTACAGATCATATTATATGAGAGGTTATAGACCTACAGATCATATTATATGAGAGGTTATAGACCTACAGATCATATTATATGAGAGGTTATAGACCTACAGATCATATTATATGAGGCTATATGAGAGGTTATAGACCTACAGGTCATATTATATGAGAGGTTATAGACCTACAGATCATATTATATGAGAGGTTATAGACCTACAGATCATATTATATGAGAGGTTATAGACCTACAGATCATATTATATGAGGCTATATGAGAGGTTATAGACCTACAGGTTCATATTATATGAGAGGTTATAGACCTACAGATCATATTATATGAGGCTATATGAGAGGTTATAGACCTACAGGTCATATTATATGAGGCTATATGAGAGGTTATAGACCTACAGATCATATTATATGAGAGGTTATAGACCTACAGGTCATATTATATGATGCTAGATGAGAGGTTATAGACCTACAGATCATATTATATGAGGCTATATGAGAGGTTATAGACCTACAGATCATATTATTGAGGCTATATGAGAGGTTTATAGACCTACAGGTCATATTATATGAGGCTATATGAGAGGTTATAGACCTACAGGTCATATTATATGAGGCTATATGAGAGGTTATAGACCTACAGGTCATATATATGAGGCTATATGAGAGGTTATAGACCTACAGATCATATTATATGAGGCTATATGAGAGGTTATAGACCTACAGGTCATATTATATGAGGCTATATGAGAGGTTATAGACCTACAGATTCATATTATATGAGAGGTTATAGACCTACAGGTCATATTATATGATGCTAGATGAGAGGTTATAGACCTACAGATCATATTATATGAGGCTATATGAGAGGTATAGACCTACGATCATATTATATGAGGCTATATGAGAGGTTTATAGACCTACAGGTCATATTATATGAGGCTATATGAGAGGTTATAGACCTACAGGTCATATTATTGAGGCTATATGAGAGGTTATAGACCTACAGATCATATTATATGAGAGGTTATAGACCTACAGATCATATTATATGAGGCTATATGAGAGGTTATAGACCTACAGATCATATTATATGAGAGGTTATAGACCTACAGATCATATTATATGAGAGGTTATAGACCTACAGATCATATTATATGAGGCTATATGAGAGGTTATAGACCTACAGGTCATATTATATGAGGCTATATGAGAGGTTATAGACCTACAGATCATATTATATGAGAGGTTATAGACCTACAGATCATATTATATGAGGCTATATGAGAGGTTATAGACCTACAGATCATATTATATGAGGCTATATGAGAGGTTTATAGACCTACAGATCATATTATATGAGGCTATATGAGAGGTTATAGACCTACAGATCATATTATATGAGAGGTTATAGACCTACAGATCATATTATATGAGGCTATATGAGAGGTTATAGACCTACAGGTCATATTATATGAGAGGTTATAGACCTACAGATCATATTATATGAGGCTATATGAGAGGTTATAGACCTACAGATCATATTATATGAGAGGTTATAGACCTACAGATCATATTATATGGGGCTATATGAGAGGTTATAGACCTACAGATCATATTATATGAGAGGTTATAGACCTACAGATCATATTATATGAGGCTATATGAGAGGTTATAGACCTACAGGTCATATTATATGAGAGGTTATAGACCTACAGATCATATTATATGAGAGGTTATAGACCTACAGATCATATTATATGAGAGGTTATAGACCTACAGATCATATTATATGAGGCTATATGAGAGGTTATAGACCTACAGGTCATATTATATGAGGCTATATGAGAGGTTATAGACCTACAGATCATATTATATGAGAGGTTATAGACCTACAGATCATATTATATCAGGCTATATGAGAGGTTATAGACCTACAGATCATATTATATGAGGCTATATGAGAGGTTATAGACCTACAGATCATATTATATGAGGCTATATGAGAGGTTATAGACCTACAGATCATATTATATGAGAGGTTATAGACCTACAGATCATATTATATGAGGCTATATGAGAGGTTATAGACCTACAGATCATATTATATGAGAGGTTATAGACCTACAGATCATATTATATGAGGCTATATGAGAGGTTATAGACCTACAGATCATATTATATGAGAGGTTATATACCTACAGATCATATTATATGAGAGGTTATAGACCTACAGATCATATTATATGAGGCTATATGAGAGGTTATAGACCTACAGATCATATTATATGAGGCTATATGAGAGGTTATAGACCTACAGGTCATATTATATGAGGCTATATGAGAGGTTATAGACCTACAGATCATATTATATGAGGCTATATGAGAGGTTATAGACCTACAGATCATATTATATGAGGCTATATGAGAGGTTATAGACCTACAGGTCATATTATATGAGGCTATATGAGAGGTTATAGACCTACAGGTCATATTATATGAGAGGTTATAGACCTACAGGTCATATTATATGAGAGGTTATAGACCTACAGATCATATTATATGAGAGGTTATAGACCTACAGATCATATTATATGAGAGGTTATAGACCTACAGATCATATTATATGAGAGGTTATAGACCTACAGATCATATTATATGAGGCTATATGAGAGGTTATAGACCTACAGGCCATATTATATGAGGCTATATGAGAGGTTATAGACCTACAGATCATATTATATGAGAGGTTATAGACCTACAGATCATATTATATGAGAGGTTATAGACCTACAGGTCATATTATATGAGGCTATATGAGAGGTTATAGACCTACAGGTCATATTATATGAGGCTATATGAGAGGTTTTAGACCTACAGATCATATAATATGAGGCTATATGAGAGCTTATAGACCTACAGATCATATTAAATGAGGCTATATGAGAGGTTATAGACCTACAGATCATATTATATGAGAGGTTATAGACCTACAGATCATATTATATGAGAGGTTATAGACCTACAGGTCATATTATATGAGGCTATATGAGAGGTTATAGACCTACAGGTCATATTATATGAGGCTATATGAGAGGTTATAGACCTACAGGTCATATTATATGAGGCTATATGAGAGGTTATAGACCTACAGATCATATTATATGAGAGGTTATAGACCTACAGATCATATTATATGAGGCTATATGAGAGGTTATAGACCTACAGATCATATTATATGAGAGGTTATCGACCTACAGATCATATTATATGAGAGGTTATAGACCTACAGATCATATTATATGAGGCTATATGAGAGGTTATAGACCTACAGGTCATATTATATGAGGCTATATGAGAGGTTATAGACCTACAGATCATATTATATGAGAGGTTATAGACCTACAGATCATATTATATGAGAGGTTATAGACCTACAGATCATATTATATGAGAGGTTATAGACCTACAGATCATATTATATGAGGCTATATGAGAGGTTATAGACCTACAGGTCATATTATATGAGAGGTTATAGACCTACAGATCATATTATATGAGGCTATATGAGAGGTTATAGACCTACAGATCATATTATATGAGAGGTTATAGACCTACAGATCATATTATATGGGGCTATATGAGAGGTTATAGACCTACAGATCATATTATATGAGAGGTTATAGACCTACAGATCATATTATATGAGGCTATATGAGAGGTTATAGACCTACAGGTCATATTATATGAGAGGTTATAGACCTACAGATCATATTATATGAGAGGTTATAGACCTACAGATCATATTATATGAGAGGTTATAGACCTACAGATCATATTATATGAGGCTATATGAGAGGTTATAGACCTACAGGTCATATTATATGAGGCTATATGAGAGGTTATAGACCTACAGATCATATTATATGAGAGGTTATAGACCTACAGATCATATTATATCAGGCTATATGAGAGGTTATAGACCTACAGATCATATTATATGAGGCTATATGAGAGGTTATAGACCTACAGATCATATTATATGAGGCTATATGAGAGGTTATAGACCTACAGATCATATTATATGAGAGGTTATAGACCTACAGATCATATTATATGAGGCTATATGAGAGGTTATAGACCTACAGATCATATTATATGAGAGGTTATAGACCTACAGATCATATTATATGAGGCTATATGAGAGGTTATAGACCTACAGATCATATTATATGAGAGGTTATAGACCTACAGATCATATTATATGAGAGGTTATAGACCTACAGATCATATTATATGAGGCTATATGAGAGGTTATAGACCTACAGATCATATTATATGAGGCTATATGAGAGGTTATAGACCTACAGGTCATATTATATGAGGCTATATGAGAGGTTATAGACCTACAGATCATATTATATGAGGCTATATGAGAGGTTATAGACCTACAGATCATATTATATGAGGCTATATGAGAGGTTATAGACCTACAGGTCATATTATATGAGGCTATATGAGAGGTTATAGACCTACAGGTCATATTATATGAGAGGTTATAGACCTACAGGTCATATTATATGAGAGGTTATAGACCTACAGATCATATTATATGAGAGGTTATAGACCTACAGATCATATTATATGAGAGGTTATAGACCTACAGATCATATTATATGAGAGGTTATAGACCTACAGATCATATATGAGGCTATATGAGAGGTTATAGACCTACAGGTCATATTATATGAGGCTATATGAGAGGTTATAGACCTACAGATCATATTATATGAGAGGTTATAGACCTACAGATCATATTATATGAGAGGTTATAGACCTACAGGTCATATTATATGAGGCTATATGAGAGGTTATAGACCTACAGGTCATATTATATGAGGCTATATGAGAGGTTTTAGACCTACAGATCATATAATATGAGGCTATATGAGAGCTTATAGACCTACAGATCATATTAAATGAGGCTATATGAGAGGTTATAGACCTACAGATCATATTATATGAGAGGTTATAGACCTACAGATCATATTATATGAGAGGTTATAGACCTACAGGTCATATTATATGAGGCTATATGAGAGGTTATAGACCTACAGGTCATATTATATGAGGCTATATGAGAGGTTATAGACCTACAGGTCATATTATATGAGGCTATATGAGAGGTTATAGACCTACAGATCATATTATATGAGGCTATATGAGAGGTTATAGACCTACAGGTCATATTATATGAGGCTATATGAGAGGTTATAGACCTACAGGTCATATTATATGAGGCTATATGAGAGATTATAGACCTACAGAACATATTATATGAGGCTATATGAGAGGTTATAGACCTACAGATCATATTATATGAGGCTATATGAGAGGTTATAGACCTACAGATCATATTATATGAGAGGTTATAGACCTACAGATCATATTATATGAGGCTATATGAGAGGTTATAGACCTACAGGTCATATTATATGAGGCTATATGAGAGGTTATAGACCTACAGATCATATTATATGAGGCTATATGAGAGGTTATAGACCTACAGATCATATTATATGAGAGGTTATAGACCTACAGATCATATTATATGAGAGGTTATAGACCTACAGATCATATTATATGAGAGGTTATAGACCTACAGATCATATTATATGAGAGGTTATAGACCTACAGGTCATATTATATGAGGCTATATGAGAGGTTATAGACCTACAGATCATATTATATGAGGCTATATGAGAGGTTATAGACCTACAGATCATATTATATGAGGCTATATGAGAGGTTATAGACCTACAGGTCATATTATATGAGGCTATATGAGAGGTTATAGACCTACAGGTCATATTATATGAGAGGTTATAGACCTACAGGTCATATTATATGAGAGGTTATAGACCTACAGATCATATTATATGAGAGGTTATAGACCTACAGATCATATTATATGAGAGGTTATAGACCTACAGATCATATTATATGAGAGGTTATAGACCTACAGATCATATTATATGAGGCTATATGAGAGGTTATAGACCTACAGGTCATATTATATGAGGCTATATGAGAGGTTATAGACCTACAGATCATAGTATATGAGAGGTTATAGACCTACAGATCATATTATATGAGAGGTTATAGACCTACAGGTCATATTATATGAGGCTATATGAGAGGTTATAGACCTACAGGTCATATTATATGAGGCTATATGAGAGGTTATAGACCTACAGATCATATTATATGAGGCTATATGAGAGCTTATAGACCTACAGATCATATTAAATGAGGCTATATGAGAGGTTATAGACCTACAGATCATATTATATGAGAGGTTATAGACCTACAGATCATATTATATGAGAGGTTATAGACCTACAGGTCATATTATATGAGGCTATATGAGAGGTTATAGACCTACAGGTCATATTATATGAGGCTATATGAGAGGTTATAGACCTACAGATCATATTATATGAGGCTATATGAGAGGTTATAGACCTACAGATCATATTATATTTTTTATTTTTTATTTTTATTTTACCTTTATTTAACCAGGTAGGCAAGTTGAGAACAAGTTCTCATTTACAATTGCGACCTGGCCAAGATAAAGCAAAGCAGTTCGACAGATAAAACGACACAGAGTTACACATGGAGTAAAAACAAACATACAGTCAATAATGCAGTATAAACAAGTCTATATACAATGTGAGGTGAGAAGGGAGGTAAAGGCAAAAAAGGCCATGATGGCAAACTAAATACAATATAGCAAGTAAAATACTGGAATGGTAGTTTTGCAATGGAAGAATGTGCAAAGTAGAAATAAAAAATAATGGGGTGCAAAGGAGCAAATAAATAAATAAATTAAAATTAAATACAGTTGGGAAAGAGGTAGTTGTTTGGGCTAAATTATAGGTGGGCTATGTACAGGTGCAGTAATCTGTGAGCTGCTCTGACAGTTGGTGCTTAAAGCTAGTGAGGGAGATAAGTGTTTCCAGTTTCAGAGATTTTTGTAGTTCGTTCCAGTCATTGGCAGCAGAGAACTGGAAGGAGAGGCGGCCAAAGAAAGAATTGGTTTTGGGGGTGACTAGAGAGATATACCTGCTGGAGCGTGTGCTACAGGTGGGAGATGCTATGGTGACCAGCGAGCTGAGATAAGGGGGGACTTTACCTAGCAGGGTCTTGTAGATGACATGGAGCCAGTGGGTTTGGCGACGAGTATGAAGCGAGGGCCAGCCAACGAGAGCGTACAGGTCGCAATGGTGGGTAGTATATGGGGCTTTGGTGATAAAACGGATTGCACTGTGATAGACTGCATCCAATTTGTTGAGTAGGGTATTGGAGGCTATTTTGTAAATGACATCGCCAAAGTCGAGGATTGGTAGGATGGTCAGTTTTACAAGGGTATGTTTGGCAGCATGAGTGAAGGATGCTTTGTTGCGAAATAGGAAGCCAATTCTAGATTTAACTTTGGATTGGAGATGTTTGATATGGGTCTGGAAGGAGAGTTTACAGTCTAACCAGACACCTAAGTATTTGTAGTTGTCCACGTATTCTAAGTCAGAGCCGTCCAGAGTAGTGATGTTGGACAGGCGGGTAGGTGCAGGTAGCGATCGGTTGAAGAGCATGCATTTAGTTTTACTTGTATTTAAGAGCAATTGGAGGCCACGGAAGGAGAGTTGTATGGCATTGAAGCTTGCCTGGAGGGTTGTTAACACAGTGTCCAAAGAAGGGCCGGAAGTATACAGAATGGTGTCGTCTGCGTAGAGGTGGATCAGGGACTCACCAGCAGCAAGAGCGACCTCATTGATGTATACAGAGAAGAGAGTCGGTCCAAGAATTGAACCCTGTGGCACCCCCATAGAGACTGCCAGAGGTCCGGACAGCAGACCCTCCGATTTGACACACTGAACTCTATCAGAGAAGTAGTTGGTGAACCAGGCGAGGCAATCATTTGAGAAACCAAGGCTGTCGAGTCTGCCGATGAGGATATGGTGATTGACAGAGTCGAAAGCCTTGGCCAGATCAATGAATACGGCTGCACAGTAATGTTTCTTATCGATGGCGGTTAAGATATCGTTTAGGACCTTGAGCGTGGCTGAGGTGCACCCATGACCAGCTCTGAAACCGGATTGCATAGCAGAGAAGGTATGGTGAGATTCTAAATGGTCGGTAATCTGTTTGTTGACTTGGCTTTCGAAGACCTTAGAAAGGCACGGTAGGATAGATATAGGTCTGTAGCAGTTTGGGTCAAGAGTGTCCCCCCCTTTGAAGAGGGGGATGACCGCAGCTGCTTTCCAATCTTTGGGAATCTCAGACGACACGAAAGAGAGGTTGAACAGGCTAGTAATAGGGGTGGCAACAATTTCGGCAGATAATTTTAGGAAGAAAGGGTCCAGATTGTCTAGCCCGGCTGATTTGTAGGGGTCCAGATTTTGCAGCTCTTTCAGAACATCAGCTGAATGGATTTGGGAGAAGGAGAAATGGGGAAGGCTTGGGCGAGTTGCTGTTGGGGGTGCAGTGCTGTTGTCCGGGGTAGGAGTAGCCAGGTGGAAAGCATGGCCAGCCGTAGAAAAATGCTTATTGAAATTCTCAATTATGGTGGATTTATCAGTGGTGACAGTGTTTCCTATCTTCAGTGCAGTGGGCAGCTGGGAGGAGGTGTTCTTATTCTCCATGGACTTTACAGTGTCCCAGAACTTTTTTGAGTTAGTGTTGCAGGAAGCAAATTTCTGCTTGAAAAAGCTAGCCTTGGCTTTTCTAACTGCCTGTGTATAATGATTTCTAGCTTCCCTGAACAGCTGCATATCACGGGGGCTGTTCGATGCTAATGCAGAACGCCATAGGATGTTTTTGTGTTGGTTAAGGGCAGTCAGGTCTGGGGAGAACCAAGGGCTATATCTGTTCCTGGTTCTAAATTTCTTAAATGGGGCATGTTTATTTAAGATGGTTAGGAAGGCATTTTTAAAAAATATCCAGGCATCTTCTACTGACGGGATGAGATCAATATCCTTCCAGGATACCCCGGCCAGGTCGATTAGAAAGGCCTGCTCGCAGAAGTGTTTCAGGGAGCGTTTTACAGTGATGAGTGGAGGTCGTTTGACCGCTGACCCATTACGGATGCAGGCAATGAGGCAGTGATCGCTGAGATCTTGGTTGAAGACAGCAGAGGTGTATTTAGAGGGGAAGTTGGTTAGGATGATATCTATGAGGGTGCCCGTGTTTAAGGTTTTGGGGAGGTACCTGGTAGGTTCATTGATTATTTGTGTGAGATTGAGGGCATCAAGTTTAGATTGTAGGATGGCTGGGGTGTTAAGCATGTTCCAGTTTAGGTCGCCTAGCAGCACGAACTCTGAAGATAGATGGGGGGCAATCAGTTCACATATGGTGTCCAGAGCACAGCTGGGGGCAGAGGGTGGTCTATAGCAGGCGGCAACGGTGAGAGACTTGTTTTTAGAGAGGTGGATTTTTAAAAGTAGAAGTTCAAATTGTTTGGGTACAGACCTGGATAGTAGGACAGAACTCTGCAGGCTATCTTTGCAGTAGATTGCAACACCGCCCCCTTTGGCAGTTCTATCTTGTCTGAAAATGTTGTAGTTTGGAATTAAAATGTCTGAGTTTTTGGTGGTCTTCCTAAGCCAGGATTCAGACACAGCTAGAACATCCGGGTTGGCAGAGTGTGCTAAAGCAGTGAATAGAACAAACTTAGGGAGGAGGCTTCTAATGTTAACATGCATGAAACCAAGGCTGTTACGGTTACAGAAGTCGTCAAAAGAGAGCGCCTGGGGAATAGGAGTGGAGCTAGGCACTGCAGGGCCTGGATTCACCTCTACATCGCCAGAGGAACATAGGAGGAGTAGAATAAGGGTACGGCTAAAAGCTATGAGAATTGGTCGTCTAGAACGTCTGGAACATAGAGTAAAAGGAGGTTTCTGGGGGCGATAAAATAGCATCAAGGTATAATGTACAGACAAATGTATGGTAGGATGTGAATACAGTGGAGGTAAACCTAGGTATTGAGTGATGAAGAGAGAGATATTGTCTCTAGAAACATCGTTGAAACCAGGAGATGTCATTGCATGTGTGGGTGGTGGAACTAATAGGTTGGATAAGGTATAGTGAGCAGGACTAGAGGCTCTACAGTGAAATAAGCCAATAAACACTAACCAGAACAGAAATGGACAAGACATATTGACATTAAGGAGAGGCATGCTTAGTCGAGTGATCAAAAGGGTCTGGTGAGTGGAGAGGTTGGTTGGTGATTTAGACAGCTAGCCAGGGCATCGGTAGCAAGCTAGCATAGGATGGAGGTCTGTTGTTAGCCACCTCCTGCGCTCCGTCAGTAGATTAGTGGGGTTCCGTGTGGTAGAGGGGATCAAACCAAATCACACAACAACAACAAAAATAAAAACAATAGATATAGTTATAGAGGCCCAAGAAGAAAATATAATAATAATAAAAATAAATAAATAAATAAAAATAAATAAATTGTCCGATTGTCTATTCAGATAGCAGCCGGTAAGACAGCTAACGGTTAGCAGGCCGCAGATGGGCGTTCAGGTAACGTCGCGACGGAGGAGCCAGCCGAATAACCCCTTCGGGTAGATAACGTCGGCAGTCCAGTTGTGAAGATATGAGGCTATATGAGAGGTTATAGACCTACAGATCATATTATATGAGAGGTTATAGACCTACAGATCATATTATATGAGGCTATATGAGAGGTTATAGACCTACAGGTCATATTATATGAGGCTATATGAGAGGTTATAGACCTACAGATCATATTATATGAGGCTATATGAGAGGTTATAGACCTACAGATCATATTATATGAGAGGTTATAGACCTACAGATCATATTATATGAGAGGTTATAGACCTACAGATCATATTATATGAGAGGTTATAGACCTACAGATCATATTATATGAGAGGTTATAGACCTACAGGTCATATTATATGAGGCTATATGAGAGGTTATAGACCTACAGATCATATTATATGAGGCTATATGAGAGGTTATAGACCTACAGATCATATTATATGAGGCTATATGAGAGGTTATAGACCTACAGGTCATATTATATGAGGCTATATGAGAGGTTATAGACCTACAGGTCATATTATATGAGAGGTTATAGACCTACAGGTCATATTATATGAGAGGTTATAGACCTACAGATCATATTATATGAGAGGTTATAGACCTACAGATCATATTATATGAGAGGTTATAGACCTACAGATCATATTATATGAGAGGTTATAGACCTACAGATCATATTATATGAGGCTATATGAGAGGTTATAGACCTACAGGTCATATTATATGAGGCTATATGAGAGGTTATAGACCTACAGATCATATTATATGAGAGGTTATAGACCTACAGATCATATTATATGAGAGGTTATAGACCTACAGGTCATATTATATGAGGCTATATGAGAGGTTATAGACCTACAGATCATATTATATGAGGCTATATGAGAGCTTATAGACCTACAGATCATATTAAATGAGGCTATATGAGAGGTTATAGACCTACAGATCATATTATATGAGAGGTTATAGACCTACAGATCATATTATATGAGAGGTTATAGACCTACAGGTCATATTATATGAGGCTATATGAGAGGTTATAGACCTACAGGTCATATTATATGAGGCTATATGAGAGGTTATAGACCTACAGATCATATTATATGAGGCTATATGAGAGGTTATAGACCTACAGATCATATTATATGAGGCTATATGAGAGGTTATAGACCTACAGATCATATTATATGAGAGGTTATAGACCTACAGATCATATTATATGAGGCTATATGAGAGGTTATAGACCTACAGGTCATATTATATGAGGCTATATGAGAGGTTATAGACCTACAGATCATATTATATGAGGCTATATGAGAGGTTATAGACCTACAGATCATATTATATGAGAGGTTATAGACCTACAGATCATATTATATGAGAGGTTATAGACCTACAGATCATATTATATGAGAGGTTATAGACCTACAGATCATATTATATGAGAGGTTATAGACCTACAGGTCATATTATATGAGGCTATATGAGAGGTTATAGACCTACAGATCATATTATATGAGGCTATATGAGAGGTTATAGACCTACAGATCATATTATATGAGGCTATATGAGAGGTTATAGACCTACAGGTCATATTATATGAGGCTATATGAGAGGTTATAGACCTACAGGTCATATTATATGAGAGGTTATAGACCTACAGGTCATATTATATGAGAGGTTATAGACCTACAGATCATATTATATGAGAGGTTATAGACCTACAGATCATATTATATGAGAGGTTATAGACCTACAGATCATATTATATGAGAGGTTATAGACCTACAGATCATATTATATGAGAGGTTATAGACCTACAGATCATATTATATGAGAGGTTATAGACCTACAGATCATATTATATGAGAGGTTATAGACCTACAGGTCATATTATATGAGGCTATATGAGAGGTTATAGACCTACAGATCATATTATATGAGGCTATATGAGAGGTTATAGACCTACAGATCATATTATATGAGGCTATATGAGAGGTTATAGACCTACAGGTCATATTATATGAGGCTATATGAGAGGTTATAGACCTACAGGTCATATTATATGAGAGGTTATAGACCTACAGGTCATATTATATGAGAGGTTATAGACCTACAGATCATATTATATGAGAGGTTATAGACCTACAGATCATATTATATGAGAGGTTATAGACCTACAGATCATATTATATGAGAGGTTATAGACCTACAGATCATATTATATGAGGCTATATGAGAGGTTATAGACCTACAGGTCATATTATATGAGGCTATATGAGAGGTTATAGACCTACAGATCATATTATATGAGAGGTTATAGACCTACAGATCATATTATATGAGAGGTTATAGACCTACAGGTCATATTATATGAGGCTATATGAGAAGGTTATAGACCTACAGATCATATTATATGAGGCTATATGAGAGCTTATAGACCTACAGATCATATTAAATGAGGCTATATGAGAGGTTATAGACCTACAGATCATATTATATGAGAGGTTATAGACCTACAGATCATATTATATGAGAGGTTATAGACCTACAGGTCATATTATATGAGGCTATATGAGAGGTTATAGACCTACAGGTCATATTATATGAGGCTATATGAGAGGTTATAGACCTACAGATCATATTATATGAGGCTATATGAGAGGTTATAGACCTACAGATCATATTATATGAGGCTATATGAGAGGTTATAGACCTACAGATCATATTATATGAGAGGTTATAGACCTACAGATCATATTATATGAGGCTATATGAGAGGTTATAGACCTACAGGTCATATTATATGAGGCTATATGAGAGGTTTATAGACCTACAGATCATATTATATGAGGCTATATGAGAGGTTATAGACCTACAGATCATATTATATGAGAGGTTATAGACCTACAGATCATATTATATGAGAGGTTATAGACCTACAGATCATATTATATGAGAGGTTATAGACCTACAGATCATATTATATGAGAGGTTATAGACCTACAGGTCATATTATATGAGGCTATATGAGAGGTTATAGACCTACAGATCATATTATATGAGGCTATATGAGAGGTTATAGACCTACAGATCATATTATATGAGGCTATATGAGAGGTTATAGACCTACAGGTCATATTATATGAGGCTATATGAGAGGTTATAGACCTACAGGTCATATTATATGAGAGGTTATAGACCTACAGGTCATATTATATGAGAGGTTATAGACCTACAGATCATATTATATGAGAGGTTATAGACCTACAGATCATATTATATGAGAGGTTATAGACCTACAGATCATATTATATGAGAGGTTATAGACCTACAGATCATATTATATGAGGCTATATGAGAGGTTATAGACCTACAGGTCATATTATATGAGGCTATATGAGAGGTTATAGACCTACAGATCATATTATATGAGAGGTTATAGACCTACAGATCATATTATATGAGAGGTTTATAGACCTACAGGTCATATTATATGAGGCTATATGAGAGGTTATAGACCTACAGGTCATATTATATGAGGCTATATGAGAGGTTATAGACCTACAGATCATATTATATGAGGCTATATGAGAGCTTATAGACCTACAGATCATATTAAATGAGGCTATATGAGAGGTTATAGACCTACAGATCATATTATATGAGAGGTTATAGACCTACAGATCATATTATATGAGAGGTTATAGACCTACAGGTCATATTATATGAGGCTATATGAGAGGTTATAGACCTACAGGTCATATTATATGAGGCTATATGAGAGGTTATAGACCTACAGATCATATTATATGAGGCTATATGAGAGGTTATAGACCTACAGATCATATTATATGAGGCTATATGAGAGGTTATAGACCTACAGATCATATTATATGAGAGGTTATAGACCTACAGCTCATATTATATGAGGCTATATGAGAGGTTATAGACCTACAGGTCATATTATATGAGGCTATATGAGAGGTTATAGACCTACAGATCATATTATATGAGGCTATATGAGAGGTTATAGACCTACAGGTCATATTATATGAGAGGTTATAGACCTACAGATCATATATATGAGAGGTTATAGACCTACAGATCATATTATATGAGAGGTTATAGACCTACAGGTCATATTATATGAGGCTATATGAGAGGTTATAGACCTACAGGTCATATTATATGAGGCTATATGAGAGGTTATAGACCTACAGATCATATTATATGAGGCTATATGAGAGGTTATAGACCTACAGATCATATTATATGAGGCTATATGAGAGGTTATAGACCTACAGATCATATTATATGAGAGGTTATAGACCTACAGATCATATTATATGAGGCTATATGAGAGGTTATAGACCTACAGGTCATATTATATGAGGCCTATATGAGAGGTTATAGACCTACAGATCATATTATATGAGGCTATATGAGAGGTTATAGACCTACAGATCATATTATATGAGAGGTTATAGACCTACAGATCATATTATATGAGAGGTTATAGACCTACAGATCATATTATATGAGAGGTTATAGACCTACAGATCATATTATATGAGAGGTTATAGACCTACAGGTCATATTATATGAGGCTATATGAGAGGTTATAGACCTACAGGTCATATTATATGAGGCTATATGAGAGGTTATAGACCTACAGATCATATTATATGAGGCTATATGAGAGGTTATAGACCTACAGATCATATTATATGAGGCTATATGAGAGGTTATAGACCTACAGATCATATTATATGAGAGGTTATAGACCTACAGATCATATTATATGAGGCTATATGAGAGGTTATAGACCTACAGGTCATATTATATGAGGCTATATGAGAGGTTATAGACCTACAGATCATATTATATGAGGCTATATGAGAGGTTATAGACCTACAGATCATATTATATGAGAGGTTATAGACCTACAGATCATATTATATGAGAGGTTATAGACCTACAGATCATATTATATGAGAGGTTATAGACCTACAGATCATATTATATGAGAGGTTATAGACCTACAGGTCATATTATATGAGGCTATATGAGAGGTTATAGACCTACAGATCATATTATATGAGGCTATATGAGAGGTTATAGACCTACAGATCATATTATATGAGGCTATATGAGAGGTTATAGACCTACAGGTCATATTATATGAGGCTATATGAGAGGTTATAGACCTACAGGTCAATATTATATGAGAGGTTATAGACCTACAGGTCATATTATATGAGAGGTTATAGACCTACAGATCATATTATATGAGAGGTTATAGACCTACAGATCATATTATATGAGAGGTTATAGACTACAGATCATATTATATGAGAGGTTATAGACCTACAGATCATATTATATGAGGCTATATGAGAGGTTATAGACCTACAGGTCATATTATATGAGGCTATATGAGAGGTTATAGACCTACAGATCATATTATATGAGAGGTTATAGACCTACAGATCATATTATATGAGAGGTTATAGACCTACAGGTCATATTATATGAGGCTATATGAGAGGTTATAGACCTACAGGTCATATTATATGAGGCTATATGAGAGGTTATAGACCTACAGATCATATTATATGAGGCTATATGAGAGCTTATAGACCTACAGATCATATTAAATGAGGCTATATGAGAGGTTATAGACCTACAGATCATATTATATGAGAGGTTATAGACCTACAGATCATATTATATGAGAGGTTATAGACCTACAGGTCATATTATATGAGGCTATATGAGAGGTTATAGACCTACAGGTCATATTATATGAGGCTATATGAGAGGTTATAGACCTACAGATCATATTATATGAGGCTATATGAGAGGTTATAGACCTACAGATCATATTATATGAGGCCTATATGAGAGGTTATAGACCTACAGATCATATATATGAGAGGTTATAGACCTACAGCTCATATTATATGAGGCTATATGAGAGGTTATAGACCTACAGGTCATATTATATGAGGCTATATGAGAGGTTATAGACCTACAGATCATATTATATGAGGCTATATGAGAGGTTATAGACCTACAGGTCATATTATATGAGAGGTTATAGACCTACAGATCATATTATATGAGAGGTTATAGACCTACAGATCATATTATATGAGAGGTTATAGACCTACAGGTCATATTATATGAGGCTATATGAGAGGTTATAGACCTACAGGTCATATATATGAGGCTATATGAGAGGTTATAGACCTACAGATCATATTATATGAGGCTATATGAGAGGTTATAGACCTACAGATCATATTATATGAGGCTATATGAGAGGTTATAGACCTACAAATCATATTATATGAGAGGTTATAGACCTACAGATCATATTATATGAGGCTATATGAGAGGTTATAGACCTACAGGTCATATTATATGAGGCTATATGAGAGGTTATAGACCTACAGATCATATTATATGAGGCTATATGAGAGGTTATAGACCTACAGATCATATTATATGAGAGGTTATAGACCTACAGATCATATTATATGAGAGGTTATAGACCTACAGATCATATTATATGAGAGGTTATAGACCTACAGATCATATTATATGAGAGGTTATAGACCTACAGGTCATATTATATGAGGCTATATGAGAGGTTATAGACCTACAGATCATATTATATGAGGCTATATGAGAGGTTATAGACCTACAGATCATATTATATGAGGCTATATGAGAGGTTATAGACCTACAGATCATATTATATGAGGCTATATGAGATGTTATAGACCTACAGGTCATATTATATGAGAGGTTATAGACCTACAGATTATATTATATGAGAGGTTATAGACTACAGATCATATTATATGAGAGGTTATAGACCTACAGATCATATTATATGAGAGGTTATAGACCTACAGGTCATATTATATGAGGCTATATGAGAAGTTATAGACCTACAGATCATATTATATGAGGCTATGTGAGAGGTTATAGACCTACAGGTCATATTATATGAGGCTATATGAGAGGTTATAGACCTACAGATCATATTATATGAGGCTATATGAGAGGTTATAGACCTACAGATCATATTATATGAGAGGTTATAGACCTACAGGTCATATTATATGAGGCTATATGAGAGGTTATAGACCTACAGATCATATTATATGAGGCTATATGAGAGGTTATAGACCTACAGGTCATATTATATGAGGCGATATGAGAGGTTATAGACCTACAGGTCATATTATATGAGGCTATATGAGAGGTTATAGACCTACAGGTCATATTATATGAGAGGTTATAGACCTATAGGTCATATTATATGAGAGGTTATAGACCAACAGGTCATATTATATGAGACGGTTATAGAGCTACAGATCATATTATATGAGAGGTTATAGACCTACAGATCATATTATATGAGAGGTTATAGACCTACAGATCATATATATGAGAGGTTATAGACCTACAGATCATATTATATGAGGCTATATGAGAGGTTATAGACCTACAGATCATATTATATGAGGCTATATGAGAGGTTATAGACCTACAGGTCATATTATATGAGGCTATATGAGAGGTTATAGACCTACAGATCATATTATATGAGGCTATATGAGAGGTTATAGACCTACAGGTCATATTATATGAGAGGTTATAGACCTACAGATCATATTATATGAGGCTATATGAGAGGTTATAGACCTACAGATCATATTATATGAGAGGTTATAGACCTACAGGTCATATTATATGAGGCTATATGAGAGGTTATAGACCTACAGGTCATATTATATGAGGCTATATGAGAGGTTATAGACCTACAGATCATATTATATGAGAGGTTATAGACCTAACAGGTCATATTATATGAGAGGTTATAGACCTACAGATCATATTATATGAGAGGTTATAGACCTACAGGTCATATTATATGAGGCTATATGAGAGGTTATAGACCTACAGATCATATTATATGAGGCTATATGAGAGGTTATAGACCTACAGATCATATTATATGAGAGGTTATAGACCTACAGATCATATTATATGAGAGGGTTATAGACCTACAGATCATATTATATGAGAGGTTATAGACCTACAGGTCATATTATATGAGAGGTTATAGACCTACAGATCATATTATATGAGGCTATATGAGAGGTTATAGACCTACAGGTCATATTATATGAGAGGTTATAGACCTACAGATCATATTATATGAGGCTATATGAGAGGTTATAGACCTACAGATCATATTATATGAGAGGTTATAGACCTACAGGTCATATTATATGAGAGGTTATAGACCTACAGATCATATTATATGAGAGGTTATAGACCTACAGATCATATTATATGAGAGGTTATAGACCTACAGATCATATTATATGAGAGGTTATAGACCTACAGATCATATTATATGAGAGGTTATAGACCTACAGATCATATTATATGAGGCTATATGAGAGGTTATAGACCTACAGGTCATATTATATGAGAGGTTATAGACCTACAGATCATATTATATGAGGCTATATGAGAGGTTATAGACCTACAGGTCATATTATATGAGGCTATATGAGAGGTTATAGACCTTACAGATCATATTATATGAGAGGTTATAGACCTACAGATCATATTATATGAGGCTATATGAGAGGTTATAGACCTACAGGTCATATTATATGATGCTAGATGAGAGGTTATAGACCTACAGATCATATTATATGAGGCTATATGAGAGGTTATAGACCTACAGATCATATTATATGAGGCTATATGAGAGGTTATAGACCTACAGGTCATATTATATGAGGCTATATGAGAGGTTATAGACCTACAGGTCATATTATTATGAGGCTATATGAGAGGTTATAGACCTACAGATCATATTATATGAGAGGTTATAGACCTACAGATCATATCATATGAGAGGTTATAGACCTACAGATCATATTATATGAGAGGTTATAGACCTACAGATCATATTATATGAGAGGTTATAGACCTACAGATCATATTATATGAGGCTATATGAGAGGTTATAGACCTACAGGTCATATTATATGAGGCTATATGAGAGGTTATAGACCTACAGATCATATTATATGAGAGGTTTTATAGACCTACAGATCATATTATATGAGGCTATATGAGAGGTTATAGACCTACAGATCATATTATATGAGGCTATATGAGAGGTTATAGACCTACAGATCATATTATATGAGGCTATATGAGAGGTTATAGACCTACAGATCATATTATATGAGAGGTTATAGACCTACAGATCATATTATATGAGGCTATATGAGAGGTTATAGACCTACAGGTCATATTATATGAGAGGTTATAGACCTACAGATCATATTATATGAGGCTATATGAGAGGTTATAGACTACAGATCATATTATATGAGAGGTTATAGACCTACAGATCATATTATATGAGGCTATATGAGAGGTTATAGACCTACAGATCATATTATATGATGAGGTTTATTAGACCTGCAGATCATATTATATGAGAGTGTTATAGACCTACAGATCATATTATATGAGCTATATGAGCGGTTATAGACCTACAGGTCATATTTATTGAGAGGTTATAGACCTACAGATCATATTATATGAGAGGTTATAGACCTACAGATCATATTATATGAGAGGTTATAGACCTACAGATCATATTATATGAGGCTATATGAGAGGTTTTATAGACCTACAGGTTATATTATATGAGGCTAATATGAGAGGTTATAGACCTACAGATCATATTATATGAGGCTATATGAGAGCTTATAGACCTACAGATCATATTATATGAGAGGTTATAGACCTACAGATCATATTATATGAGGCTATATGAGAGGTTATAGACCTACAGGTTCATATTATATGAGGCTATATGAGAGGTTATAGACCTACAGGTCATATTATATGAGGCTATATGAGAGGTTTATAGACCTACAGGTCATATTATATGAGGCTATATGAGAGGTTATAGACCTACAGATCATATTATATGAGGCTATATGAGAGGTTATAGACCTACAGGTCATATTATATGAGGCTATATGAGAGGTTATAGACCTACAGGTCATATATTATGAGGCTATATGAGAGGTTATAGACCTACAGCATCATATTATATGAGAGGTTATAGACCTACAGATCATATTATATGAGAGGTTATAGACCTACAGATCATATTATATGAGAGGTTATAGACCTACAGATCATTATTATATGAGGCTATATGAGAGGTTATAGACCTACAGGTCATATTATATGAGAGGTATAGACCTACAGATCATATTATATGAGAGGTTTATAGACCCTACAGATCATATTATATGAGAGGTTATAGACCTACAGATCATATTATATGAGGCTATATGAGAGTGTTATAGACCTACAGGTCATATTATATGAGAGGTTATAGACCTACAGATCATATTATATGAGGCTATATGGAGAGGGTTATAGACCTACAGGTCATATTATATGAGGCTATATGAGAGGTTATAGACCTACAGATCATATATATGAGAGGTTATAGACCTACAGATCATATTATATGAGGCTATATGAGAGGTTATAGACCTACAGATCATATTATATGAGAGGTTATAGACCTACAGATCATATTATATGAGAGGTTATAGACCTACAGATCATATTATATGAGGCTATATGAGAGGTTATAGACCTACAGGTCATATTATATGATGCTAGATGAGAGGTTATAGACCTACAGATCATATTATATGAGGCTATATGAGAGGTTATAGACCTACAGATCATATTATATGAGGCTATATGAGAGGTTATAGACCTACAGGTCATATTATATGAGAGGTTATAGACCTACAGATCATATTATATGAGGCTATATGAGAGGTTATAGACCTACAGATCATATTATATGAGAGGTTATAGACCTACAGGTCATATTATATGAGGCTATATGAGAGGTTATAGACCTACAGGTCATTTATATGAGGCTATATGAGAGGTTATAGACCTACAGATAATATTATATGAGAGGTTATAGACCTACAGGTCATATTATATGAGAGGTTATAGACCTAAGATCATATTATATGAGAGGTTATAGACCTACAGGTCATATTATATGAGGCTATATGAGAGGTTATAGACCTACAGATCATATTATATGAGGCTATATGAGAGGTTATAGACCTACAAGGTCATATTATATGAGGCTATATGAGAGCTTATAGACCTACAGATCATATTATATGAGGCTATATGAGAGGTTATAGACCTACAGGTCATATTATATGAGAGGTTATAGACCTACAGATCATATTATATGAGGCTATATGAGCGGTTATAGACCTACAGATCATATTATATGAGAGGGTTATAGACCTACAGGTTCATATTATTGAGGCTATATGAGAGGTTATAGACCTACAGGTCAGATTATATGAGGCTATATGAGAGGTTATAGACCTACAGATCATATTATATGAGAGGTTATAGACTACAGGTCATATTATTTGAGCGGTTATAGACCTACAGATCATATTATATGAGAGGTTATAGACCTACAGGTCATATTATATGAGGCTATATGAGAGGTTATAGACCTACAGATCATATTATATGAGGCTATATGAGAGGTTATAGACCTACAGATCATATTATATGAGAGGTTATAGACCTACAGATCATATTATATGAGAGGTTATAGACCTACAGATCATATTATATGAGAGGTTATAGACCTACAGGTCATATTATATGAGAGGTTATAGACCTACAGATCATATTATATGAGGCTATATGAGAGGTTATAGACCTACAGGTCATATTATATGAGAGGTTATAGACCTACAGATCATATTATATGAGGCTATATGAGAGGTTATAGACCTACAGATCATATTATATGAGAGGTTATAGACCTACAGGTCATATTATATGAGAGGTTATAGACCTACAGATCATATTATATGAGAGGTTATAGACCTACAGATCATATTATATGAGAGGTTATAGACCTACAGATCATATTATATGAGAGGTTATAGACCTACAGATCATATTATATGAGAGGTTATAGACCTACAGATCATATTATATGAGGCTATATGAGAGGTTATAGACCTACAGGTCATATTATATGAGAGGTTATAGACCTACAGATCATATTATATGAGGCTATATGAGAGGTTATAGACCTACAGGTCATATTATATGAGGCTATATGAGAGGTTATAGACCTACAGATCATATTATATGAGAGGTTATAGACCTACAGATCATATTATATGAGGCTATATGAGAGGTTATAGACCTACAGGTCATATTATATGAGGCTATATGAGAGGTTATAGACCTACAGATCATATTATATGAGGCTATATGAGAGGTTATAGACCTACAGATCATATTATATGAGGCTATATGAGAGGTTATAGACCTACAGGTCATATTATATGAGGCTATATGAGAGGTTATAGACCTACAGGTCATATTATATGAGGCTATATGAGAGGTTATAGACCTACAGATCATATTATATGAGAGGTTATAGACCTACAGATCATATTATATGAGAGGTTATAGACCTACAGATCATATTATATGAGAGGTTATAGACCTACAGATCATATTATATGAGAGGTTATAGACCTACAGATCATATTATATGAGGCTATATGAGAGGTTATAGACCTACAGGTCATATTATATGAGGCTATATGAGAGGTTATAGACCTACAGATCATATTATATGAGAGGTTATAGACCTACAGATCATATTATATGAGGCTATATGAGAGGTTATAGACCTACAGATCATATTATATGAGGCTATATGAGAGGTTATAGACCTACAGATCATATTATATGAGGCTATATGAGAGGTTATAGACCTACAGATCATATTATATGAGAGGTTATAGACCTACAGATCATATTATATGAGGCTATATGAGAGGTTATAGACCTACAGGTCATATTATATGAGAGGTTATAGACCTACAGATCATATTATATGAGGCTATATGAGAGGTTATAGACCTACAGATCATATTATATGAGAGGTTATAGACCTACAGATCATATTATATGAGGCTATATGAGAGGTTATAGACCTACAGATCATATTATATGAGAGGTTATAGACCTACAGATCATATTATATGAGAGGTTATAGACCTACAGATCATATTATATGAGGCTATATGAGAGGTTATAGACCTACAGGTCATATTATATGAGAGGTTATAGACCTACAGATCATATTATATGAGAGGTTATAGACCTACAGATCATATTATATGAGAGGTTATAGACCTACAGATCATATTATATGAGGCTATATGAGAGGTTATAGACCTACAGGTTATATTATATGAGGCTATATGAGAGGTTATAGACCTACAGATCATATTATATGAGGCTATATGAGAGGTTATAGACCTACAGATCATATTATATGAGAGGTTATAGACCTACAGATCATATTATATGAGGCTATATGAGAGGTTATAGACCTACAGGTCATATTATATGAGGCTATATGAGAGGTTATAGACCTACAGGTCATATTATATGAGGCTATATGAGAGGTTATAGACCTACAGGTCATATTATATGAGGCTATATGAGAGGTTATAGACCTACAGATCATATTATATGAGGCTATATGAGAGGTTATAGACCTACAGGTCATATTATATGAGGCTATATGAGAGGTTATAGACCTACAGGTCATATTATATGAGGCTATATGAGAGGTTATAGACCTACAGATCATATTATATGAGAGGTTATAGACCTACAGATCATATTATATGAGAGGTTATAGACCTACAGATCATATTATATGAGAGGTTATAGACCTACAGATCATATTATATGAGGCTATATGAGAGGTTATAGACCTACAGGTCATATTATATGAGAGGTTATAGACCTACAGATCATATTATATGAGAGGTTATAGACCTACAGATCATATTATATGAGAGGTTATAGACCTACAGATCATATTATATGAGGCTATATGAGAGGTTATAGACCTACAGGTCATATTATATGAGAGGTTATAGACCTACAGATCATATTATATGAGGCTATATGAGAGGTTATAGACCTACAGGTCATATTATATGAGGCTATATGAGAGGTTATAGACCTACAGATCATATTATATGAGAGGTTATAGACCTACAGATCATATTATATGAGGCTATATGAGAGGTTATAGACCTACAGATCATATTATATGAGAGGTTATAGACCTACAGATCATATTATATGAGAGGTTATAGACCTACAGATCATATTATATGAGGCTATATGAGAGGTTATAGACCTACAGGTCATATTATATGAGGCTATATGAGAGGTTATAGACCTACAGATCATATTATATGAGGCTATATGAGAGGTTATAGACCTACAGATCATATTATATGAGGCTATATGAGAGGTTATAGACCTACAGGTCATATTATATGAGAGGTTATAGACCTACAGATCATATTATATGAGGCTATATGAGAGGTTATAGACCTACAGATCATATTATATGAGAGGTTATAGACCTACAGGTCATATTATATGAGGCTATATGAGAGGTTATAGACCTACAGGTCATATTATATGAGGCTATATGAGAGGTTATAGACCTACAGATCATATTATATGAGAGGTTATAGACCTACAGGTCATATTATATGAGAGGTTATAGACCTACAGATCATATTATATGAGAGGTTATAGACCTACAGGTCATATTATATGAGGCTATATGAGAGGTTATAGACCTACAGATCATATTATATGAGGCTATATGAGAGGTTATAGACCTACAGATCATATTATATGAGAGGTTATAGACCTACAGATCATATTATATGAGAGGTTATAGACCTACAGATCATATTATATGAGAGGTTATAGACCTACAGGTCATATTATATGAGAGGTTATAGACCTACAGATCATATTATATGAGGCTATATGAGAGGTTATAGACCTACAGGTCATATTATATGAGAGGTTATAGACCTACAGATCATATTATATGAGGCTATATGAGAGGTTATAGACCTACAGATCATATTATATGAGAGGTTATAGACCTACAGATCATATTATATGAGAGGTTATAGACCTACAGATCATATTATATGAGAGGTTATAGACCTACAGATCATATTATATGAGAGGTTATAGACCTACAGATCATATTATATGAGAGGTTATAGACCTACAGATCATATTATATGAGAGGTTATAGACCTACAGATCATATTATATGAGGCTATATGAGAGGTTATAGACCTACAGATCATATTATATGAGAGGTTATAGACCTACAGATCATATTATATGAGGCTATATGAGAGGTTATAGACCTACAGGTCATATTATATGAGGCTATATGAGAGGTTATAGACCTACAGATCATATTATATGAGAGGTTATAGACCTACAGATCATATTATATGAGGCTATATGAGAGGTTATAGACCTACAGGTCATATTATATGAGGCTATATGAGAGGTTATAGACCTACAGATCATATTATATGAGGCTATATGAGAGGTTATAGACCTACAGATCATATTATATGAGGCTATATGAGAGGTTATAGACCTACAGGTCATATTATATGAGGCTATATGAGAGGTTATAGACCTACAGGTCATATTATATGAGGCTATATGAGAGGTTATAGACCTACAGATCATATTATATGAGAGGTTATAGACCTACAGATCATATTATATGAGAGGTTATAGACCTACAGATCATATTATATGAGAGGTTATAGACCTACAGATCATATTATATGAGAGGTTATAGACCTACAGATCATATTATATGAGGCTATATGAGAGGTTATAGACCTACAGGTCATATTATATGAGGCTATATGAGAGGTTATAGACCTACAGATCATATTATATGAGAGGTTATAGACCTACAGATCATATTATATGAGGCTATATGAGAGGTTATAGACCTACAGATCATATTATATGAGGCTATATGAGAGGTTATAGACCTACAGATCATATTATATGAGGCTATATGAGAGGTTATAGACCTACAGATCATATTATATGAGAGGTTATAGACCTACAGATCATATTATATGAGGCTATATGAGAGGTTATAGACCTACAGGTCATATTATATGAGAGGTTATAGACCTACAGATCATATTATATGAGGCTATATGAGAGGTTATAGACCTACAGATCATATTATATGAGAGGTTATAGACCTACAGATCATATTATATGAGGCTATATGAGAGGTTATAGACCTACAGATCATATTATATGAGAGGTTATAGACCTACAGATCATATTATATGAGAGGTTATAGACCTACAGATCATATTATATGAGGCTATATGAGAGGTTATAGACCTACAGGTCATATTATATGAGAGGTTATAGACCTACAGATCATATTATATGAGAGGTTATAGACCTACAGATCATATTATATGAGAGGTTATAGACCTACAGATCATATTATATGAGGCTATATGAGAGGTTATAGACCTACAGGTCATATTATATGAGGCTATATGAGAGGTTATAGACCTACAGATCATATTATATGAGGCTATATGAGAGGTTATAGACCTACAGATCATATTATATGAGAGGTTATAGACCTACAGATCATATTATATGAGGCTATATGAGAGGTTATAGACCTACAGGTCATATTATATGAGGCTATATGAGAGGTTATAGACCTACAGGTCATATTATATGAGGCTATATGAGAGGTTATAGACCTACAGGTCATATTATATGAGGCTATATGAGAGGTTATAGACCTACAGATCATATTATATGAGGTTATAGACCTACAGGTCATATTATATGAGGCTATATGAGAGGTTATAGACCTACAGGTCATATTATATGAGGCTATATGAGAGGTTATAGACCTACAGATCATATTATATGAGAGGTTATAGACCTACAGATCATATTATATGAGAGGTTATAGACCTACAGATCATATTATATGAGAGGTTATAGACCTACAGATCATATTATATGAGGCTATATGAGAGGTTATAGACCTACAGGTCATATTATATGAGAGGTTATAGACCTACAGATCATATTATATGAGAGGTTATAGACCTACAGATCATATTATATGAGAGGTTATAGACCTACAGATCATATTATATGAGGCTATATGAGAGGTTATAGACCTACAGGTCATATTATATGAGAGGTTATAGACCTACAGATCATATTATATGAGGCTATATGAGAGGTTATAGACCTACAGGTCATATTATATGAGGCTATATGAGAGGTTATAGACCTACAGATCATATTATATGAGAGGTTATAGACCTACAGATCATATTATATGAGGCTATATGAGAGGTTATAGACCTACAGATCATATTATATGAGAGGTTATAGACCTACAGATCATATTATATGAGAGGTTATAGACCTACAGATCATATTATATGAGGCTATATGAGAGGTTATAGACCTACAGGTCATATTATATGAGGCTATATGAGAGGTTATAGACCTACAGATCATATTATATGAGGCTATATGAGAGGTTATAGACCTACAGATCATATTATATGAGGCTATATGAGAGGTTATAGACCTACAGGTCATATTATATGAGGCTATATGAGAGGTTATAGACCTACAGATCATATTATATGAGGCTATATGAGAGGTTATAGACCTACAGATCATATTATATGAGAGGTTATAGACCTACAGATCATATTATATGAGGCTATATGAGAGGTTATAGACCTACAGATCATATTATATGAGAGGTTATAGACCTACAGATCATATTATATGAGAGGTTATAGACCTACAGATCATATTATATGAGGCTATATGAGAGGTTATAGACCTACAGGTCATATTATATGAGGCTATATGAGAGGTTATAGACCTACAGATCATATTATATGAGAGGTTATAGACCTACAGATCATATTATATGAGGCTATATGAGAGGTTATAGACCTACAGATCATATTATATGAGGCTATATGAGAGGTTATAGACCTACAGATCATATTATATGAGGCTATATGAGAGGTTATAGACCTACAGATCATATTATATGAGAGGTTATAGACCTACAGATCATATTATATGAGGCTATATGAGAGGTTATAGACCTACAGGTCATATTATATGAGAGGTTATAGACCTACAGATCATATTATATGAGGCTATATGAGAGGTTATAGACCTACAGATCATATTATATGAGAGGTTATAGACCTACAGATCATATTATATGAGGCTATATGAGAGGTTATAGACCTACAGATCATATTATATGAGAGGTTATAGACCTACAGATCATATTATATGAGGCTATATGAGAGGTTATAGACCTACAGGTCATATTATATGAGAGGTTATAGACCTACAGATCATATTATATGAGAGGTTATAGACCTACAGATCATATTATATGAGAGGTTATAGACCTACAGATCATATTATATGAGGCTATATGAGAGGTTATAGACCTACAGGTCATATTATATGAGGCTATATGAGAGGTTATAGACCTACAGATCATATTATATGAGAGGTTATAGACCTACAGATCATATTATATGAGGCTATATGAGAGGTTATAGACCTACAGATCATATTATATGAGGCTATATGAGAGGTTATAGACCTACAGATCATATTATATGAGGCTATATGAGAGGTTATAGACCTACAGATCATATTATATGAGAGGTTATAGACCTACAGATCATATTATATGAGGCTATATGAGAGGTTATAGACCTACAGATCATATTATATGAGAGGTTATAGACCTACAGATCATATTATATGAGGCTATATGAGAGGTTATAGACCTACAGATCATATTATATGAGAGGTTATAGACCTACAGATCATATTATATGAGGCTATATGAGAGGTTATAGACCTACAGATCATATTATATGAGAGGTTATAGACCTACAGATCATATTATATGAGAGGTTATAGACCTACAGATCATATTATATGAGGCTATATGAGAGGTTATAGACCTACAGATCATATTATATGAGGCTATATGAGAGGTTATAGACCTACAGGTCATATTATATGAGGCTATATGAGAGGTTATAGACCTACAGATCATATTATATGAGGCTATATGAGAGGTTATAGACCTACAGATCATATTATATGAGGCTATATGAGAGGTTATAGACCTACAGGTCATATTATATGAGGCTATATGAGAGGTTATAGACCTACAGGTCATATTATATGAGAGGTTATAGACCTACAGGTCATATTATATGAGAGGTTATAGACCTACAGATCATATTATATGAGAGGTTATAGACCTACAGATCATATTATATGAGAGGTTATAGACCTACAGATCATATTATATGAGAGGTTATAGACCTACAGATCATATTATATGAGGCTATATGAGAGGTTATAGACCTACAGGTCATATTATATGAGGCTATATGAGAGGTTATAGACCTACAGATCATATTATATGAGAGGTTATAGACCTACAGATCATATTATATGAGAGGTTATAGACCTACAGGTCATATTATATGAGGCTATATGAGAGGTTATAGACCTACAGGTCATATTATATGAGGCTATATGAGAGGTTATAGACCTACAGATCATATTATATGAGGCTATATGAGAGCTTATAGACCTACAGATCATATTAAATGAGGCTATATGAGAGGTTATAGACCTACAGATCATATTATATGAGAGGTTATAGACCTACAGATCATATTATATGAGAGGTTATAGACCTACAGGTCATATTATATGAGGCTATATGAGAGGTTATAGACCTACAGGTCATATTATATGAGGCTATATGAGAGGTTATAGACCTACAGATCATATTATATGAGGCTATATGAGAGGTTATAGACCTACAGATCATATTATATGAGGCTATATGAGAGGTTATAGACCTACAGATCATATTATATGAGAGGTTATAGACCTACAGATCATATTATATGAGGCTATATGAGAGGTTATAGACCTACAGGTCATATTATATGAGGCTATATGAGAGGTTATAGACCTACAGATCATATTATATGAGGCTATATGAGAGGTTATAGACCTACAGATCATATTATATGAGAGGTTATAGACCTACAGATCATATTATATGAGAGGTTATAGACCTACAGATCATATTATATGAGAGGTTATAGACCTACAGATCATATTATATGAGAGGTTATAGACCTACAGGTCATATTATATGAGGCTATATGAGAGGTTATAGACCTACAGATCATATTATATGAGGCTATATGAGAGGTTATAGACCTACAGATCATATTATATGAGGCTATATGAGAGGTTATAGACCTACAGGTCATATTATATGAGGCTATATGAGAGGTTATAGACCTACAGGTCATATTATATGAGAGGTTATAGACCTACAGGTCATATTATATGAGAGGTTATAGACCTACAGATCATATTATATGAGAGGTTATAGACCTACAGATCATATTATATGAGAGGTTATAGACCTACAGATCATATTATATGAGAGGTTATAGACCTACAGATCATATTATATGAGGCTATATGAGAGGTTATAGACCTACAGGTCATATTATATGAGGCTATATGAGAGGTTATAGACCTACAGATCATATTATATGAGAGGTTATAGACCTACAGATCATATTATATGAGAGGTTATAGACCTACAGGTCATATTATATGAGGCTATATGAGAGGTTATAGACCTACAGGTCATATTATATGAGAGGTTATAGACCTACAGATCATATTATATGAGGCTATATGAGAGCTTATAGACCTACAGATCATATTAAATGAGGCTATATGAGAGGTTATAGACCTACAGATCATATTATATGAGAGGTTATAGACCTACAGATCATATTATATGAGAGGTTATAGACCTACAGGTCATATTATATGAGGCTATATGAGAGGTTATAGACCTACAGGTCATATTATATGAGGCTATATGAGAGGTTATAGACCTACAGATCATATTATATGAGGCTATATGAGAGGTTATAGACCTACAGATCATATTATATGAGGCTATATGAGAGGTTATAGACCTACAGATCATATTATATGAGAGGTTATAGACCTACAGATCATATTATATGAGGCTATATGAGAGGTTATAGACCTACAGGTCATATTATATGAGGCTATATGAGAGGTTATAGACCTACAGATCATATTATATGAGGCTATATGAGAGGTTATAGACCTACAGATCATATTATATGAGAGGTTATAGACCTACAGATCATATTATATGAGAGGTTATAGACCTACAGATCATATTATATGAGAGGTTATAGACCTACAGATCATATTATATGAGAGGTTATAGACCTACAGGTCATATTATATGAGGCTATATGAGAGGTTATAGACCTACAGATCATATTATATGAGGCTATATGAGAGGTTATAGACCTACAGATCATATTATATGAGGCTATATGAGAGGTTATAGACCTACAGGTCATATTATATGAGGCTATATGAGAGGTTATAGACCTACAGGTCATATTATATGAGAGGTTATAGACCTACAGGTCATATTATATGAGAGGTTATAGACCTACAGATCATATTATATGAGAGGTTATAGACCTACAGATCATATTATATGAGAGGTTATAGACCTACAGATCATATTATATGAGAGGTTATAGACCTACAGATCATATTATATGAGGCTATATGAGAGGTTATAGACCTACAGGTCATATTATATGAGGCTATATGAGAGGTTATAGACCTACAGATCATATTATATGAGAGGTTATAGACCTACAGATCATATTATATGAGAGGTTATAGACCTACAGGTCATATTATATGAGGCTATATGAGAGGTTATAGACCTACAGGTCATATTATATGAGGCTATATGAGAGGTTATAGACCTACAGATCATATTATATGAGGCTATATGAGAGGTTATAGACCTACAGATCATATTATATGAGGCTATATGAGAGGTTATAGACCTACAGATCATATTATATGAGAGGTTATAGACCTACAGATCATATTATATGAGAGGTTATAGACCTACAGATCATATTATATGAGGCTATATGAGAGGTTATAGACCTACAGATCATATTATATGAGGCTATATGAGAGGTTATAGACCTACAGATCATATTATATGAGGCTATATGAGAGGTTATAGACCTACAGATCATATTATATGAGAGGTTATAGACCTACAGATCATATTATATGAGGCTATATGAGAGGTTATAGACCTACAGGTCATATTATATGAGGCTATATGAGAGGTTATAGACCTACAGATCATATTATATGAGGCTATATGAGAGGTTATAGACCTACAGATCATATTATATGAGAGGTTATAGACCTACAGATCATATTATATGAGAGGTTATAGACCTACAGATCATATTATATGAGAGGTTATAGACCTACAGATCATATTATATGAGAGGTTATAGACCTACAGGTCATATTATATGAGGCTATATGAGAGGTTATAGACCTACAGATCATATTATATGAGGCTATATGAGAGGTTATAGACCTACAGATCATATTATATGAGGCTATATGAGAGGTTATAGACCTACAGGTCATATTATATGAGGCTATATGAGAGGTTATAGACCTACAGGTCATATTATATGAGAGGTTATAGACCTACAGGTCATATTATATGAGAGGTTATAGACCTACAGATCATATTATATGAGAGGTTATAGACCTACAGATCATATTATATGAGAGGTTATAGACCTACAGATCATATTATATGAGAGGTTATAGACCTACAGATCATATTATATGAGGCTATATGAGAGGTTATAGACCTACAGGTCATATTATATGAGGCTATATGAGAGGTTATAGACCTACAGATCATATTATATGAGAGGTTATAGACCTACAGATCATATTATATGAGAGGTTATAGACCTACAGGTCATATTATATGAGGCTATATGAGAGGTTATAGACCTACAGGTCATATTATATGAGGCTATATGAGAGGTTATAGACCTACAGATCATATTATATGAGGCTATATGAGAGGTTATAGACCTACAGATCATATTAATGAGGCTATATGAGAGGTTATAGACCTACAGATCATATTATATGAGAGGTTATAGACCTACAGATCATATTATATGAGAGGTTATAGACCTACAGGTCATATTATATGAGGCTATATGAGAGGTTATAGACCTACAGGTCATATTATATGAGGCTATATGAGAGGTTATAGACCTACAGATCATATTATATGAGGCTATATGAGAGGTTATAGACCTACAGATCATATTATATGAGGCTATATGAGAGGTTATAGACCTACAGATCATATTATATGAGAGGTTATAGACCTACAGATCATATTATATGAGGCTATATGAGAGGTTATAGACCTACAGGTCATATTATATGAGGCTATATGAGAGGTTATAGACCTACAGATCATATTATATGAGGCTATATGAGAGGTTATAGACCTACAGATCATATTATATGAGAGGTTATAGACCTACAGATCATATTATATGAGAGGTTATAGACCTACAGATCATATTATATGAGAGGTTATAGACCTACAGGTCATATTATATGAGGCTATATGAGAGGTTATAGACCTACAGGTCATATTATATGAGGCTATATGAGAGGTTATAGACCTACAGATCATATTATATGAGGCTATATGAGAGGTTATAGACCTACAGATCATATTATATGAGGCTATATGAGAGGTTATAGACCTACAGATCATATTATATGAGAGGTTATAGACCTACAGATCATATTATATGAGGCTATATGAGAGGTTATAGACCTACAGGTCATATTATATGAGGCTATATGAGAGGTTATAGACCTACAGATCATATTATATGAGGCTATATGAGAGGTTATAGACCTACAGATCATATTATATGAGAGGTTATAGACCTACAGATCATATTATATGAGAGGTTATAGACCTACAGATCATATTATATGAGAGGTTATAGACCTACAGATCATATTATATGAGAGGTTATAGACCTACAGGTCATATTATATGAGGCTATATGAGAGGTTATAGACCTACAGATCATATTATATGAGGCTATATGAGAGGTTATAGACCTACAGATCATATTATATGAGGCTATATGAGAGGTTATAGACCTACAGGTCATATTATATGAGGCTATATGAGAGGTTATAGACCTACAGGTCATATTATATGAGAGGTTATAGACCTACAGGTCATATTATATGAGAGGTTATAGACCTACAGATCATATTATATGAGAGGTTATAGACCTACAGATCATATTATATGAGAGGTTATAGACCTACAGATCATATTATATGAGAGGTTATAGACCTACAGATCATATTATATGAGGCTATATGAGAGGTTATAGACCTACAGGTCATATTATATGAGGCTATATGAGAGGTTATAGACCTACAGATCATATTATATGAGAGGTTATAGACCTACAGATCATATTATATGAGAGGTTATAGACCTACAGGTCATATTATATGAGGCTATATGAGAGGTTATAGACCTACAGGTCATATTATATGAGGCTATATGAGAGGTTATAGACCTACAGATCATATTATATGAGGCTATATGAGAGGTTATAGACCTACAGATCATATTAATGAGGCTATATGAGAGGTTATAGACCTACAGATCATATTATATGAGAGGTTATAGACCTACAGATCATATTATATGAGAGGTTATAGACCTACAGGTCATATTATATGAGGCTATATGAGAGGTTATAGACCTACAGATCATATTATATGAGGCTATATGAGAGGTTATAGACCTACAGATCATATTATATGAGGCTATATGAGAGGTTATAGACCTACAGATCATATTATATGAGAGGTTATAGACCTACAGATCATATTATATGAGGCTATATGAGAGGTTATAGACCTACAGGTCATATTATATGAGGCTATATGAGAGGTTATAGACCTACAGATCATATTATATGAGGCTATATGAGAGGTTATAGACCTACAGATCATATTATATGAGAGGTTATAGACCTACAGATCATATTATATGAGAGGTTATAGACCTACAGATCATATTATATGAGAGGTTATAGACCTACAGATCATATTATATGAGAGGTTATAGACCTACAGGTCATATTATATGAGGCTATATGAGAGGTTATAGACCTACAGATCATATTATATGAGGCTATATGAGAGGTTATAGACCTACAGATCATATTATATGAGGCTATATGAGAGGTTATAGACCTACAGGTCATATTATATGAGGCTATATGAGAGGTTATAGACCTACAGGTCATATTATATGAGAGGTTATAGACCTACAGGTCATATTATATGAGAGGTTATAGACCTACAGATCATATTATATGAGAGGTTATAGACCTACAGATCATATTATATGAGAGGTTATAGACCTACAGATCATATTATATGAGAGGTTATAGACCTACAGATCATATTATATGAGGCTATATGAGAGGTTATAGACCTACAGGTCATATTATATGAGGCTATATGAGAGGTTATAGACCTACAGATCATATTATATGAGAGGTTATAGACCTACAGATCATATTATATGAGAGGTTATAGACCTACAGGTCATATTATATGAGGCTATATGAGAGGTTATAGACCTACAGGTCATATTATATGAGGCTATATGAGAGGTTATAGACCTACAGATCATATTATATGAGGCTATATGAGAGCTTATAGACCTACAGATCATATTAATGAGGCTATATGAGAGGTTATAGACCTACAGATCATATTATATGAGAGGTTATAGACCTACAGATCATATTATATGAGAGGTTATAGACCTACAGTCATATTATATGAGGCTATATGAGAGGTTATAGACCTACAGGTCATATTATATGAGGCTATATGAGAGGTTATAGACCTACAGATCATATTATATGAGGCTATATGAGAGGTTATAGACCTACAGATCATATTATATGAGGCTATATGAGAGGTTATAGACCTACAGATCATATTATATGAGGCTATATGAGAGGTTATAGACCTACAGATCATATTATATGAGAGGTTATAGACCTACAGATCATATTATATGAGGCTATATGAGAGGTTATAGACCTACAGGTCATATTATATGAGGCTATATGAGAGGTTATAGACCTACAGATCATATTATATGAGGCTATATGAGAGGTTATAGACCTACAGATCATATTATATGAGAGGTTATAGACCTACAGATCATATTATATGAGAGGTTATAGACCTACAGATCATATTATATGAGAGGTTATAGACCTACAGATCATATTATATGAGAGGTTATAGACCTACAGGTCATATTATATGAGGCTATATGAGAGGTTATAGACCTACAGATCATATTATATGAGGCTATATGAGAGGTTATAGACCTACAGATCATATTATATGAGGCTATATGAGAGGTTATAGACCACAGGTCATATTATATGAGGCTATATGAGAGGTTATAGACCTACAGGTCATATTATATGAGAGGTTATAGACCTACAGGTCATATTCTATGAGAGGTTATAGACCTACAGATCATATTATATGAGAGGTTATAGACCTACAGATCATATTATATGAGAGGTTATAGACCTACAGATCATATTATATGAGAGGTTATAGACCTACAGATCATATTATATGAGGCTATATGAGAGGTTTATAGACCTACAGGTCATATTATATGAGGCTATATGAAGAGGTTATAGACCTACAGATCATATTATATGAGAGGTTATAGACCTACAGAATCATATTATATGAGAGGTTATAGACCTACAGGTCATATATATGAGGCTATATGAGAGGTCTATAGACTACAGGTAATATTATATGAGGCTATATGAGAGGTTATAGACCTACAGGACCATATTATATGAGGCCTATATGAGAGGTTATAGACCTACAGACCATATTATATGAGGCTATATGAGAGCTTATAGACCTACAGATCATATAATGAGGCTATATGAGAGGTTATAGACCTACAGATCATATTATGAGAGAGTTATAGACCCTACAGATCATATTTATTAAGGTTATAGACCTACAGATCATATTATATGAGGCTATATGAGAGGTTATAGACCTACAGATCATATTATATGAGAGGTTATAGACCTACAGATCATATTATATGAGAGGTTATAGACCTACAGATCATATTATATGAGGCTATATGAGAGGTTATAGACCTACAGGTCATATTATATGAGGCTATATGAGAGGGTTATAGACCTACAGATCATATTATATGAGAGGTTATAGACCTACAGATCAATATTATATGAGGCTATATGAGAGGTTTATAGACCTACAGATCATATTATATGAGGCTATATGAGAGGTTATAGACCTACAGATCATATTATATGAGGCTATATGAGAGGTTATAGACCTACAGATCAAATATTATATGAAGAGGTTCATAGACCTACAGATCATATTATATGAGGCTATATGAGAGGTTATAGACCTACAGGTCATATATATGAGAGGCTATATTAAGAGGTATAGACGAATCATATTATATGAGGCTAATAGAGTTATAGACCTACAGATCATATTATATGAAGAGGTTTATAGACCTACAGATCATATTATATGGGTAGACCTACAGATAATGAGAAGGTTATAAGACCTACAGATCATATTATATGAGAGGTTATAGACCTACACAGATCATATTATAATGAGCTATATGCAGAGGTTATAGACCTATCGGTCATATATGGCATATGAAGAGGGCTTATAGACCTACAAGATCATAATTATATGAAGGTTATAACCTACAGATCATATTATATGAGAGGTTATAGACGCTACAAGATCATATTATATGAGGGCTATTTATGAGAGGTTATAGACCCTACAGGTCATATTATTCATGAAGGCTATATGAAGGGTTTATAGACGCTACAGATCAATCATTATAGGATGAGAGGTTATAGACCTACCAGATCATATTATATCAGGCTATATGAGAGGTTATAGACCTACAGATCATATTATATGAGGCTATATGAGAGGTTATAGACTACAGATCATATTATATGAGGCCTATATGCAAGGTTATAGACCTACAGATCATATTATATGAGAGGTTATAGACCTACAGATCATATTAAATATGAGGCTATATGAGAGGTTATAGACCTACAGATCATATTATATGAGAGGTTATAGACCTACAGATCATATTATATGAGGCTATATGAGAGGTTATAGACCTACAGATCATATTATATGAGAGGTTATATACCTACAGATCATATTATATGAGAGGTTATAGACCTACAGATCATATTATATGAGCTATATGAGAGGTTTATAGACCTACAGATCATATTATATGAGGCTATATGAGAGGTTATAGACCTACAGGTCATATTATATGAGGCTATATGAGAGGTTATAGACCTACAGATCATATTATATGAGGCTATATGAGAGGTTATAGACCTACAGATCATATTATATGAGGCTATATGAGAGGTTATAGACCTACAGGTCATATTATATGAGGCTATATGAGAGGTTATAGACCTACAGGTCATATTATATGAGAGGTTATAGACCTACAGGTCATATTATATGAGAGGTTATAGACCTACAGATCATATTATATGAGAGGTTATAGACCTACAGATCATATTATATGAGAGGTTATAGACCTACAGATCATATTATATGAGAGGTTATAGACCTACAGATCATATTATATGAGGCTATATGAGAGGTTATAGACCTACAGGCCATATTATATGAGGCTATATGAGAGGTTATAGACCTACAGATCATATTATATGAGAGGTTATAGACCTACAGATCATATTATATGAGAGGTTATAGACCTACAGGTCATATTATATGAGGCTATATGAGAGGTTATAGACCTACAGGTCATATTATATGAGGCTATATGAGAGGTTTTAGACCTACAGATCATATTATATGAGGCTATATGTGAGCTTATAGACCTACAGATCATATTAAATGAGGCTATATGAGAGGTTATAGACCTACAGATCATATTATATGAGAGGTTATAGACCTACAGATCATATTATATGAGAGGTTATAGACCTACAGGTCATATTATATGAGGCTATATGAGAGGTTATAGACCTACAGGTCATATTATATGAGGCTATATGAGAGGTTATAGACCTACAGATCATATTATATGAGGCTATATGAGAGGTTATAGACCTACAGATCATATTATATGAGGCTATATGAGAGGTTATAGACCTACAGATCATATTATATGAGAGGTTATAGACCTACAGATCATATTATATGAGGCTATATGAGAGGTTATAGACCTACAGGTCATATTATATGAGGCTATATGAGAGGTTATAGACCTACAGACCATATTATATGAGGCTATATGAGAGGTTATAGACCTACAGATCATATTATATGAGAGGTTATAGACCTACAGATCATATTATATGAGAGGTTATAGACCTACAGATCATATTATATGAGAGGTTATAGACCTACAGATCATATTATATGAGAGGTTATAGACCTACAGGTCATATTATATGAGGCTATATGAGAGGTTATAGACCTACAGATCATATTATATGAGGCTATATGAGAGGTTATAGACCTACAGATCATATTATATGAGGCTATATGAGAGGTTATAGACCTACAGGTCATATTATATGAGGCTATATGAGAGGTTATAGACCTACAGGTCATATTATATGAGAGGTTATAGACCTACAGGTCATATTATATGAGAGGTTATAGACCTACAGATCATATTATATGAGAGGTTATAGACCTACAGATCATATTATATGAGAGGTTATAGACCTACAGATCATATTATATGAGAGGTTATAGACCTACAGATCATATTATATGAGGCTATATGAGAGGTTATAGACCTACAGGTCATATTATATGAGGCTATATGAGAGGTTATAGACCTACAGATCATAGTATATGAGAGGTTATAGACCTACAGATCATATTATATGAGAGGTTATAGACCTACAGGTCATATTATATGAGGCTATATGAGAGGTTATAGACCTACAGGTCATATTATATGAGGCTATATGAGAGGTTATAGACCTACAGATCATATTATATGAGGCTATATGAGAGCTTATAGACCTACAGATCATATTAAATGAGGCTATATGAGAGGTTATAGACCTACAGATCATATTATATGAGAGGTTATAGACCTACAGATCATATTATATGAGAGGTTATAGACCTACGGGTCATATTATATGAGGCTATATGAGAGGTTATAGACCTACAGATCATATTATATGAGGCTATATGAGAGGTTATAGACCTACAGATCATATTATATGAGGCTATATGAGAGGTTATAGACCTACAGATCATATTATATGAGAGGTTATAGACCTACAGATCATATTATATGAGGCTATATGAGAGGTTATAGACCTACAGGTCATATTATATGAGGCTATATGAGAGGTTATAGACCTACAGATCATATTATATGAGGCTATATGAGAGGTTATAGACCTACAGATCATATTATATGAGAGGTTATAGACCTACAGATCATATTATATGAGAGGTTATAGACCTACAGATCATATTATATGAGAGGTTATAGACCTACAGATCATATTATATGAGAGGTTATAGACCTACAGGTCATATTATATGAGGCTATATGAGAGGTTATAGACCTACAGATCATATTATATGAGGCTATATGAGAGGTTATAGACCTACAGATCATATTATATGAGGCTATATGAGAGGTTATAGACCTACAGGTCATATTATATGAGGCTATATGAGAGGTTATAGACCTACAGGTCATATTATATGAGGCTATATGAGAGGTTATAGACCTACAGATCATATTATATGAGGCTATATGAGAGGTTATAGACCTACAGATCATATTATATGAGGCTATATGAGAGGTTATAGACCTACAGATCATATTATATGAGAGGTTATAGACCTACAGATCATATTATATGAGGCTATATAGAGGTTATAGACCTACAGGTCATATTATATGAGGCTATATGAGAGGTTATAGACCTACAGACCATATTATATGAGGCTATATGAGAGGTTATAGACCTACAGATCATATTATATGAGAGGTTATAGACCTACAGATCATATTATATGAGAGGTTATAGACCTACAGATCATATTATATGAGAGGTTATAGACCTACAGATCATATTATATGAGAGGTTATAGACCTACAGGTCATATTATATGAGGCTATATGAGAGGTTATAGACCTACAGATCATATTATATGAGGCTATATGAGAGGTTATAGACCTACAGATCATATTATATGAGGCTATATGAGAGGTTATAGACCTACAGGTCATATTAATGAGGCTATATGAGAGGTTATAGACCTACAGGTCATATTATATGAGAGGTTATAGACCTACAGGTCATATTATATGAGAGGTTATAGACCTACAGATCATATTATATGAGAGGTTATAGACCTACAGATCATATTATATGAGAGGTTATAGACCTACAGATCATATTATATGAGAGGTTATAGACCTACAGATCATATTATATGAGGCTATATGAGAGGTTATAGACCTACAGGTCATATTATATGAGGCTATATGAGAGGTTATAGACCTACAGATCATAGTATATGAGAGGTTATAGACCTACAGATCTATATTATATGAGAGGTTATAGACCTACAGGTCATATTATATGAGGCTATATGAGAGGTTATAGACCTACAGGTCATATTATATGAGGCTATATGAGAGGTTATAGACCTACAGATCATATTATATGAGGCTATATGAGAGCTTATAGACCTACAGATCATATTAAATGAGGCTATATGAGAGGTTATAGACCTACAGATCATATTATATGAGAGGTTATAGACCTACAGATCATATTATATGAGAGGTTATAGACCTACGGGTCATATTATATGAGGCTATATGAGAGGTTATAGACCTACAGATCATATTATATGAGGCTATATGAGAGGTTATAGACCTACAGATCATATTATATGAGAGGTTATAGACCTACAGATCATATTATATGAGGCTATATGAGAGGTTATAGACCTACAGGTCATATTATATGAGGCTATATGAGAGGTTATAGACCTACAGATCATATTATATGAGGCTATATGAGAGGTTATAGACCTACAGATCATATTATATGAGAGGTTATAGACCTACAGATCATATTATATGAGAGGTTATAGACCTACAGATCATATTATATGAGAGTTATAGACCTACAGATCATATTATATGAGAGGTTATAGACCTACAGGTCATATTATATGAGGCTATATGAGAGGTTATAGACCTACAGATCATATTATATGAGGCTATATGAGAGGTTATAGACCTACAGATCATATTATTATGAGGCTATATGAGAGGTTATAGACCTACAGGTCATATTATATGAGGCTATATGAGAGGTTATAGACCTACAGGTCATATTATATGAGGCTATATGAGAGGTTATAGACCTACAGATCATATTATATGAGGCTATATGAGAGGTTATAGACCTACAGATCATATTATATGAGGCTATATGAGAGGTTATAGACCTACAGATCATATTATATGAGAGGTTATAGACCTACAGATCATATTATATGAGGCTATATGAGAGGTTATAGACCCTACAGGTCATATTATATGAGGCTATATGAGAGGTTATAGACCTACAGATCATATTATATGAGGCTATATGAGAGGTTATAGACCTACAGATCATATTATATGAGAGGTTATAGACCTACAGATCATATTATATGAGAGGTTATAGACCTACAGATCATATTATATGAGAGGTTATAGACCTACAGATCATATTATATGAGAGGTTATAGACCTACAGGTCATATTATATGAGGCTATATGAGAGGTTATAGACCTACAGATCATATTATATGAGGCTATATGAGAGGTTATAGACCTACAGATCATATATATGAGGCTATATGAGAGGTTATAGACCTACAGGTCATATTATATGAGGCTATATGAGAGGTTATAGACCTACAGGTCATATTATATGAGAGGTTATAGACCTACAGGTCATATTATATGAGAGGTTATAGACCTACAGATCATATTATATGAGAGGTTATAGACCTACAGATCATATTATATGAGAGGTTATAGACCTACAGATCATATTATATGAGAGGTTATAGACCTACAGATCATATATATGAGGCTATATGAGAGGTTTATAGACCTACAGGTCATATTATATGAGGCTATATGAGAGGTTATAGACCTACAGATCATATTATATGAGAGGTTATAGACCTACAGATCATATTATATGAGAGGTTTATAGACCTACAGGTCATATTATATGAGGCTATATGAGAGGTTATAGACCTACAGGTCATATTATATGAGGCTATATGAGAGGTTATAGACCTACAGATCATATTATATGAGGCTATATGAGAGCTTATAGACCTACAGATCATATTAAATGAGGCTATATGAGAGGTTATAGACCTACAGATCATATTATATGAGAGGTTATAGACCTACAGATCATATTATATGAGAGGTTATAGACCTACAGGTCATATTATATGAGGCTATATGAGAGGTTATAGACCTACAGGTCATATTATATGAGGCTATATGAGAGGTTATAGACCTACAGATCATATTATATGAGGCTATATGAGAGGTTATAGACCTACAGATCATATTATATGAGGCTATATGAGAGGTTATAGACCTACAGATCATATTATATGAGAGGTTATAGACCTACAGCTCATATTATATGAGGCTATATGAGAGGTTATAGACCTACAGGTCATATTATATGAGGCTATATGAGAGGTTATAGACCTACAGATCATATTATATGAGGCTATATGAGAGGTTATAGACCTACAGATCATATTATATGAGAGGTTATAGACCTACAGATCATATTCTATGAGAGGTTATAGACCTACAGGTCATATTATATGAGGCTATATGAGAGGTTATAGACCTACAGGTCATATTATATGAGGCTATATGAGAGGTTATAGAACTACAGATCATATTATATGAGGCTATATGAGAGGTTATAGACCTACAGATCATATTATATGAGGCTATATGAGAGGTTATAGACCTACAGATCATATTATATGAGAGGTTATAGACCTACAGATCATATTATATGAGGCTATATGAGAGGTTATAGACCTACAGGTCATATTATATGAGGCTATATGAGAGGTTATAGACCTACAGATCATATTATATGAGGCTATATGAGAGGTTATAGACCTACAGATCATATTATATGAGAGGTTATAGACCTACAGATCATATTATATGAGAGGTTATAGACCTACAGATCATATTATATGAGAGGTTATAGACCTACAGATCATATTATATGAGAGGTTATAGACCTACAGGTCATATTATATGAGGCTATATGAGAGGTTATAGACCTACAGATCATATTATATGAGGCTATATGGGAGGTTATAGACCTACAGATCATATTATATGAGGCTATATGAGAGGTTATAGACCTACAGGTCATATTATATGAGGCTATATGAGAGGTTATAGACCTACAGGTCATATTATATGAGAGGTTATAGACCTACAGGTCATATTATATGAGAGGTTATAGACCTACAGATCATATTATATGAGAGGTTATAGACCTACAGATCATATTATATGAGAGGTTATAGACCTACAGATCATATTATATGAGAGGTTATAGACCTACAGATCATATTATATGAGGCTATATGAGAGGTTATAGACCTACAGGTCATATTATATGAGGCTATATGAGAGGTTATAGACCTACAGATCATATTATATGAGCGGTTATAGACCTACAGATCATATTATAAGAGATTATAGACCTACAGGTCATATTATATGAGGCTATATGAGAGGTTATAGACCTACAGGTCATATTATATGAGGCTATATGAGAGGTTATAGACCTACAGGTCATATTATATGAGGCTATATGAGAGGTTATAGACCTACAGGTCATATTAAATTAGGCTATATGTGAGGTTATAGACCTACAGATCATATTATATGAGGCTATATGAGAGGTTATAGACCTACAGATCATATTATATGAGGCTATATGAGAGGTTATAGACCTACAGATCATATTATATGAGAGGTTATAGACCTACAGATCATATTATATGAGAGGTTATAGACCTACAGATCATATTATATGAGAGGTTATAGACCTACAGATCATATTATATGAGAGGTTATAGACCTACAGGTCATATTATATGAGGCTATATGAGAGGTTATAGACCTACAGATCATATTATATGAGGCTATATGAGAGGTTATAGACCTACAGATCATATTATATGAGGCTATATGAGAGGTTATAGACCTACAGGTCATATTATATGAGGCTATATGAGAGGTTATAGACCTACAGGTCATATTATATGAGAGGTTATAGACCTACAGGTCATATTATATGAGAGGTTATAGACCTACAGATCATATTATATGAGAGGTTATAGACCTACAGATCATATTATATGAGAGGTTATAGACCTACAGATCATATTATATGAGAGGTTATAGACCTACAGATCATATTATATGAGGCTATATGAGAGGTTATAGACCTACAGGTCATATTATATGAGGCTATATGAGAGGTTATAGACCTACAGATCATATTATATGAGCGGTTATAGACCTACAGATCATATTATATGAGAGGTTATAGACCTACAGGTCATATATATGAGGCTATATGAGAGGTTATAGACCTACAGGTCATATTATATGAGGCTATATGAGAGGTTATAGACCTACAGATCATATTATATGAGGCTATATGAGAGCTTATAGACCTACAGATCATATTAAATGAGGCTATATGAGAGGTTATAGACCTACAGATCATATTATATGAGAGGTTATAGACCTACAGATCATATTATATGAGAGGTTATAGACCTACAGGTCATATTATATGAGGCTATATGAGAGGTTATAGACCTACAGGTCATATTAAATTAGGCTATATGAGAGGTTATAGACCTACAGATCATATTATATGAGGCTATATGAGAGGTTATAGACCTACAGATCATATTATATGAGGCTATATGAGAGGTTATAGACCTACAGATCATATTATATGAGAGGTTATAGACCTACAGATCATATTATATGAGGCTATATGAGAGGTTATAGACCTACAGGTCATATTATATGAGGCTATATGAGAGGTTATAGACCTACAGATCATATTATATGAGGCTATATGAGAGGTTATAGACCTACAGGTCATATTATATGAGGCTATATGAGAGGTTATAGACCTACAGATCATATTATATGAGAGGTTATAGACCTACAGATCATATTATATGAGAGGTTATAGACCTACAGATCATATTATATGAGAGGTTATAGACCTACAGATCATATTATATGAGAGGTTATAGACCTACAGGTCATATTATATGAGGCTATATGAGAGGTTATAGACCTACAGATCATATTATATGAGGCTATATGAGAGGTTATAGACCTACAGATCATATTATATGAGAGGTTATAGACCTACAGATCATATTATATGAGGCTATATGAGAGGTTATAGACCTACAGGTCATATTATATGAGGCTATATGAGAGGTTATAGACCTACAGATCATATTATATGAGAGGTTATAGACCTACAGATCATATTATATGAGGCTATATGAGAGGTTATAGACCTACAGATCATATTATATGAGAGGTTATAGACCTACAGGTCATATTATATGAGGCTATATGAGAGGTTATAGACCTACAGATCATATTATATGAGGCTATATGAGAGGTTAAAGACCTACAGATCATATTATATGAGGCCATATGAGAGGTTATAGACCTACAGATCATATTATATGAGGCTATATGAGAGGTTATAGACCTACAGATCATATTATATGAGAGGTTATAGACCTACAGATCATATTATATGAGGCTATATGAGAGGTTATAGACCTACAGGTCATATTATATGAGGCTATATGAGAGGTTATAGACCTACAGATCATATTATATGAGAGGTTATAGACCTACAGATCATATTATATGAGAGGTTATAGACCTACAGATCATATTATATGAGAGGTTATAGACCTACAGATCATATTATATGAGAGGTTATAGACCTACAGGTCATATTATATGAGAGGTTATAGACCTACAGATCATATTATATGAGAGGTTATAGACCTACAGGTCATATTATATGAGGCTATATGAGAGGTTATAGACCTACAGGTCATATTATATGAGAGGTTATAGACCTACAGGTCATATTATATGAGGCTATATGGTCCTCTATTCTCTACCAGACTACTGTTCTGGCCCTTAACATTAGACTACTGTTCTGGTCCTCTCTTCTATAACATTAGACTACTGTTCTGGTCCTCTCTTCTATAACATTAGACTAATGTTCTGGTCCTCTCTTCTATAACATTAGACTACTGTTCTGGCCCTTCTATAACATTAGACTACTGTTCTGGTCCTCTCTTCTATAACATTAGACTACTGTTCTGGTCCTCTCTTCTATAACATTAGACTACTGTTCTGGTCCTCTCTTCTATAACATTAGAATACTGTTCTGGTCCTCTCTTCTATAACATTAGACTACTGTTCTGGTCCTCTATTCTCTACCAGACTACTGTTCTGGTCCTCTCTTCTATAACATTAGACTACTGTTCTGGTCCTCTCTTCTATAACATTAGACTACTGTTCTGGTCCTCTCTTCTATAACATTAGACTACTGTTCTGGTCCTCTCTTCTATAACATTAGACTACTGTTCTGGTCCTCTCTTCTATAACATTAGACTATTGTTCTGGCCCTTCTATACCATTAGACTACTGTTCTGGTCCTCTCTTCTATAACATTAGACTACTGTTCTGGTCCTCTCTTCTATAACATTAGACTACTGTTCTGGTCCTCTCTTCTATAACATTAGACTACTGTTCTGGTCCTCTCTTCTATAACATTAGACTACTGTTCTGGTCCTCTCTTCTATAACATTAGACTACTGTTCTGGTCCTCTCTTCTATAACATTAGACTACTGTTCTGGTCCTCTCTTCTATAACATTAGACTACTGTTCTGGCCCTTCTATAACATTAGACTACTGTTCTGGCCCTTCTATAACATTAGACTACTGTTCTGGCCCTCTATTCTATAACATTAGACTACTGTTCTGGCCCTCTCTTCTATAACATTAGACTACTGTTCTGGTCCTCTCTTCTATAACATTAGACTACTGTTCTGGTCCTCTCTTCTATAACATTAGACTACTGTTCTGGTCCTCTCTTCTATAACATTAGACTACTGTTCTGGCCCTCTATTCTATAACATTAGACTACTGGTCTGGCCCTTCTATAACATTAGACTACTGTTCTGGCCCTTCTATAACATTAGACTACTGTTCTGGCCCTCTCTTCTATAACATTAGACTACTGTTCTGGTCCTCTCTTCTATACCATTAGACTACTGTTCTGGTCCTCTCTTCTATAACATTACACTACTGTTCTGGTCCTCTCTTCTATAATATTAGACTACTGTTCTGGTCCTCTCTTCTATAACATTAGACTACTGTTCTGATCCTCTCTTCTGTAACATTAGACTACTGTTCTGGTCCTCTCTTCTATAACATTAGACTACTGTTCTGGTCCTCTCTTCTATAACATTAGACTACTGTTCTGGCCCTTCTATAACATTAGACTACTGTTCTGGTCCTCTCTTCTATAACATTAGACTACTGTTCTGGCCCTCTCTTCTATAACATTAGACTACTGTTCTGGCCCTTCTATAACATTAGACTACTGTTCTGGTCCTCTCTTCTATAACATTAGACTACTGTTCTGGTCCTCTCTTCTATACCATTAGACTACTGTTCTGGTCCTCTCTTCTATAACATTAGACTACTGTTCTGGTCCTCTCTTCTATAACATTACACTACTGTTCTGGTCCTCTCTTCTATAATATTAGACTACTGTTCTGGTCCTCTCTTCTATAACATTAGACTACTGTTCTGATCCTCTCTTCTATAACATTAGACTACTGTTCTGGTCCTCTCTTCTATAACATTAGACTACTGTTCTGGTCCTCTCTTCTATAACATTAGACTACTGTTCTGGCCCTTCTATAACATTAGACTACTGTTCTGGTCCTCTCTTCTATAACATTAGACTACTGTTCTGGCCCTCTCTTCTATAACATTAGACTACTGTTCTGGCCCTTCTATAACATTAGACTACTGTTCTGGGCCTCTCTTCTATAACATTAGACTACTGTTCTGGTCCTCTCTTCTATACCATTAGACTACTGTTCTGGTCCTCTCTTCTATAACATTAGACTACTGTTCTGGTCCTCTCTTCTATAACATTAGACTACTGTTCTGGTCCTCTCTTCTATAACATTAGACTATTGTTCTGGCCCTTCTATACCATTAGACTACTGTTCTGGTCCTCTCTTCTATAACATTAGACTACTGTTCTGGTCCTCTCTTCTATAACATTAGACTACTGTTCTGGTCCTCTCTTCTATAACATTAGACTACTGTTCTGGTCCTCTCTTCTATAACATTAGACTACTGTTCTGGTCCTCTCTTCTATAACATTAGACTACTGTTCTGGTCCTCTCTTCTATAACATTAGACTACTGTTCTGGTCCTCTCTTCTATAACATTAGACTACTGTTCTGGTTTCTCTTTATTTATTTAACCCAAAGTATCCCTTTAAGACCCCCCCAGATATCCCTTTAAGGCCCCCCCAGATACCCCTTCAAGACTCCCCCAGATATCCCTTTAAGACCCCCCCAGATATCCCTTTAAGACCCCCCCAGATGTCCCTTTAAGACTCCCCCAGATATCCCTTTAAGACCCCCCCCCAGATATCCCCAGATATCCCTTTAAGACCCCCCCAGATATCCCTTTAAGACCCCCCCAGATATCCCTTTAAGACTCCCCCAGATATCCCTTTAAGAATCCCCCAGATATCCCTTTAAGACCCCCCCCCCAGATATCCCTTTAAGACTCCCCCAGATATCCCTTTAAGACCCCCCCCAGATATCCCTTTAAAACCCCCCCAAATATCCCTTTAAAAAAAACACATATCCCTTTAAGACCCCCCCAGACACTTACCCTTCTCCTCTACATGCTGTCTAATGCGCTCCTCTGTAGATTGAGAGACAACAAATTAATATAAGAGTTAGCATCATGAACTCCACACACACACACACACACACACACAGAGATGTCCAAAATGAATGAATGTTGTGCATTAGATGACTTGACGCAGTCTCAGTGTGGATGAGCCTAGTAGGTGATTTATTGCTAACTTACATTTTAACGAAACAGTTTGTTATAAATCAGGGATTTGGATAAGCAGACCCTTGAGTCACTGCTGCCCATCATGTTGAGTTCCTTTTTTGGGGGGGCCCCACCTTAATTAAAGTTGCCCATCCCTGCCCTAAATAGTATGTAGTATAATTAGTACACAGTATGTCCTCAATAGTATGTAGTATGATGAGTACACAGTATGTCCTCAATAGTATGAAGTAAATGTAGACTACATTTAAAATAGTATTTAAATCCAGGTCTGACACACACATTGCCCACCTACCTGTATCCAGCTTAGTCTGAAGATCTAGATTTTTTTTCACTGTAAATACAAAGAAAACAGAAATGAATAAACCAAATAAATAAGATGCTGTATCGACACTCATAAAAACACTGAACCAAGCATGAGAGCACCAGCTGTTCCGGATGACTGTGCGATCACGCTCTCTGTAACTGATGTGAGTAAGACCTTTAAACAGGTTAACATTCGCAAAGTCATGGGGCCAGACGTCAAGGCTTTGTGATGGCCACTCCAATACCTTGACTTTGTTGTCCTTAAGCAATTTTGCCACAACTTTGGAAGTATGCTTGGGGTCATTGTCCATTTGGATGACCCATTTGTGACCAAGCTTCAACTTCCTGACTAATGTCTTGAGATGTTGCTTCAATGTATCCACATAATTTTCCAACCTCATGATGCCATCAATTATGTGAAGTGCACCAGCCCCTCCTGCAGCAAAGCACCCCCACAACATGATGCTGCCACCCCCGTGCTTCACGGTTGGGATGGTGTTCCTCAGCTTGCAAGCCTCCCCCTTTTTCCTCCAAACATAACAATGGTCATTATGGCCAAACGGTTCTGTTTTTGTTTCATCAGACCATAGGACATTTCTCCAAAAAGTACGATCTTTGTCCCCATGTACAGTTGCAAACCGTAGTCTGGCTTTTTTTATGGCGGTTTTGGAGCAATGGCTTCATCCTTGCTGAGCGGACTTTCAGGTTATGTCGATATAGAACTTGTTTTACTGTGGATATAGATACTTTTGTACCTGTTTCCTCCAGCATCTTCACAAGGCCCTTTGCTGCTGTTCTGGGATTGATTTTCACTTTTTGCACAAAAATATGTTAATCTATGAGACAGAATGCGTCTCCTTCCTGAGCGGTATGACGGCTGCGTGATCCCATGGTGTTTATACTTGCGTACTATTGTTTGTACAGATGAACGTGGTACCTTTAGGCGTTTGGAAATTGCTCCCAAGGATGAACCAGATTTGTGAAGGTCTACAATTTTTTTTCTGAGGTCTTGGCTGATTTCTTTTGATTTTCCCACAATGTCAAGCAAAGAGGCACTGAGTTTGAAGGTAGGCCTTGACCTTTTGATCTGTTGTTGATTATGGTGATGTTATTATTTATTAAAGGGCAGCTCCACGAGCAAATCTGCTTTTATTTTTAATGCACCTAGAACAAAGCCAAAAATAAATGTTATCTTTAACTCTGCATTGTTGGAAAAGGACCATTTCAGTGTTAGTCTACACCTGTTGTTTACGAAGCATGTGACAAATAAAATGTTATTTGAAACAGTACCTTAACAGTACCTTAACCTTAGTACCTTAGTACCTTTTACCTTAACCTAGTACCTAGTACCTAGTACTAGTACCTAGTACCTTTTACCTTAACACTTAAAATGACAGATAAATAGTAACAAATCAGTAATTAAAATGGCAGGACAAATGAAACAAGCAAGTAAAATGGTACAAAACCAAGAAGTTGATCGTAACAATCACAGAGTTCAAGACAAACAACTACCTTCTTTCTTGAGTTTATGACGTTGTTTTCTGCGAAAGTAGAACAGCACAACAACAGCTACAATGGCTGCTACAGCTGGTATTATTATACCAACAATCCACCACACGCTAGGAAACATATCGTCTGAAACAGAGAAGAACCATTATAACATTAAAACTTTACACAACATAAAAACACATATCCCCTGTATGACAGGTAGAACCATTATAACACCTGTATATCTACTGTATGACAGGTAGAACCATTATAACACCTATATATCTACTGTATGACAGGTAGAACCATTATAACACCTGTATATCTACTGTATGACAGGTAGAACCATTATAACACCTGTATATCTACTGTATGACAGGTAGAACCATTATAACACATTATAACACCTATATATCTACTGTATGACAGGTAGAACCATTATAACACATGCATATCTCCTGTATGACAGGTAGAACCATTATAACACATGCATATCTCCTGTATGACAGGTAGAACCATTATAACACATGCATATCTCATGTATGACAGGTAGAACCATTATAACACCTGTATATCTACTGTATGACAGGTAGAACCATTATAACACATTATAACACCTATATATCTACTGTATGACAGGTAGAACCATTATAACACATGCATATCTCCTGTATGACAGGTAGAACCATTATAACACATGCATATCTCCTGTATGACAGGTAGAACCATTATAACACATGCATATCTCCTGTATGACAGGTAGAACCATTATAACACCTGTATATCTACTGTATGACAGGTAGAACCATTATAACACCTGTATATCTACTGTATGACAGGTAGAACCATTATAACACATGCATATCTCCTGTATGACAGGTAGAACCATTATAACACATGCATATTTCCTGTATGACAGGTAGAACCATTATAACACCTGTATATCTACTGTATGACAGGTAGAACCATTATAACACCTATATATCTCCTGTATGACAGGTAGAACCATTATAACACCTGTATATCTACTGTATGACAGGTAGAACCATTATAACACCTGTATATCTACTGTATGACAGGTAGAACCATTATAACACATGCATATCTCCTGTATGACAGGTAGAACCATTATAACACCTGTATATCTACTGTATGACAGATAGAACCATTATAACACCTATATATCTACTGTATGACAGGTAGAACCATTATAACACATTATAACACCTATATATCTACTGTATGACAGATAGAACCCTTATAACACATTATAACACCTATATATCTACTGTATGACAGGTAGAACCATTATAACACATGCATATCTCCTGTATGACAGGTAGAACCATTATAACACATGCATATCTCCTGTATGACAGGTAGAACCATTATAACACATGCATATCTCCTGTATGACAGGTAGAACCATTATAACACCTGTATATCTACTGTATGACAGGTAGAACCATTATAACACCTGTATATCTACTGTATGACAGGTAGAACCATTATAACACCTATATATCTCCTGTATGACAGGTAGAACCATTATAACACCTGTATATCTACTGTATGACAGGTAGAACCATTACAACACCTATATATCTACTGTATGACAGGTAGATCCATTATAACACCTGTATATCTACTGTATGACAGGTAGAACCATTATAACACATTATAACACCTATATATCTACTGTATGACAGGTAGAACCATTATAACACCTGTATATCTACTGTATGACAGATAGAACCCTTATAACACATTATAACACCTATATATCTACTGTATGACAGGTAGAACCATTATAACACATTGTAACACCTATATATCTCCTGTATGACAGGTAGAACCATTATAACACCTGTATATCTACTGTATGACAGGTAGAACCATTATAACACCTATATATCTACTGTATGACAGGTAGAACCATTATAACACCTATATATCTACTGTATGACAGGTAGAACCATTATAACACCTATATATCTACTGTATGACAGGTAGAACCATTACAAAACCTATATATCTACTGTATGACAGGTAGAACCATTATAACACATTATAACACCTATATATCTACTGTATGAAAGGTAGAACCATTATAACACCTATATATCTACTGTATGACAGGTAGAACCGTTATAACACATAACACCTATATATCTACTGTATGACAGGTAGATCCATTATAACACCTATATATCTACTGTATGACAGGTAGAACCATTATAACACATTATAACACCTATATATCTACTGTATGACAGGTAGAACCATTATAACACCTATATATCTCCTGTATGACAGGTAGAACCATTATAACACCTGTATATCTACTGTATGACAGGTAGAACCATTATAACACCTATATATCTCCTGTATGACAGGTAGAACCATTATAACACCTATATATCTACTGTATGACAGGTAGAACCATTATAACACCTATATATCTACTGTATGACAGGTAGAACCATTACAACACCTATATATCTTCTGTATGACAGGTAGAACCATTATAACACCTATATATCTACTGTATGACAGGTAGATCCATTATAACACATTATAACACCTATATATCTACTGTATGACAGGTAGAACCATTATAACACCTATATATCTACTGTATGACAGGTAGAACCATTATAACACATTATAACACCTATATATCTACTGTATGACAGGTAGAACCATTATAACACCTATATATCTACTGTATGACAGATAGAACCCTTATAACACATTATAACACCTATATATCTACTGTATGACAGGTAGAACCATTATAACACATTATAACACCTATATATCTACTGTATGACAGGTAGAACCATTATAACACCTGTATATCTACTGTATGACAGATAGAACCCTTATAACACATTATAACACCTATATATCTACTGTATGACAGGTAGAACCATTATAACACCTGTATATCTACTGTATGACAGATAGAACCCTTATAACACATTATAACACCTATATATCTACTGTATGACCGGTAGAACCATTATAACACATTATAACACCTATATATCTACTGTATGACAGGTAGAACCATTATAACACCTGTATATCTACTGTATGACAGATAGAACCCTTATAACACATTATAACACCTATATATCTACTGTATGACAGGTAGAACCATAACACCTATATATCTACTGATGACAGGTAGAACCATTATAACACCTATATATCTACTGTATGACAGGTAGAACCAATATAACACATTATAACACCTATATATCTACTGTATGACAGGTAGAACCATTATAACACATTATAACACCTATATATCTACTGTATGACAGGTAGAACCATTATAACACCTGTATATCTACTGTATGACAGATAGAACCCTTATAACACATTATAACACCTATATATCTACTGTATGACAGGTAGAACCATTATAACACCTGTATATCTACTGTATGACAGATAGAACCCTTATAACACATTATAACACCTATATATCTACTGTATGACCGGTAGAACCATTATAACACATTATAACACCTATATATCTACTGTATGACAGGTAGAACCATTATAACACCTGTATATCTACTGTATGACAGATAGAACCCTTATAACACATTATAACACCTATATATCTACTGTATGACAGGTAGAACCATAACACCTATATATCTACTGATGACAGGTAGAACCATTATAACACCTATATATCTACTGTATGACAGGTAGAACCAATATAACACATTATAACACCTATATATCTACTGTATGACAGGTAGAACCATTATAACACATTATAACACCTATATATCTACTGTATGACAGGTAGAACCATTATAACACCTATATATCTACTGTATGACAGGTAGAACCATTATAACACATTATAACACCTATATATCTACTGTATGACAGGTAGAACCATTATAACACCTATATATCTACTGTATGACAGATAGAACCCTTATAACACATTATAACACCTATATATCTACTGTATGACAGGTAGAACCATTATAACACATTATAACACCTATATATCTACTGTATGACAGGTAGAACCATTATAACACCTGTATATCTACTGTATGACAGATAGAACCCTTATAACACATTATAACACCTATATATCTACTGTATGACAGGTAGAACCATTATAACACCTATATATCTACTGTATGACAGGTAGAACCATTATAACACCTATATATCTACTGTATGACAGGTAGAACCAATATAACACATTATAACACCTATATATCTACTGTATGACAGGTAGAACCATTATAACACATTATAACACCTATATATCTACTGTATGACAGGTAGAACCATTATAACACCTATATATCTTCTGTATGACAGGTAGAACCATTATAACACCTATATATCTACTGTATGACAGGTAGAACCATTATAACACCTATATATCTACTGTATGACAGATAGAACCCTTATAACACATTATAACACCTATATATCTACTGTATGACAGGTAGAACCATTATAACACCTATATATCTACTGTATGACAGGTAGAACCATTATAACACCTATATATCTACTGTATGACAGGTAGAACCAATATAACACATTATAACACCTATATATCTACTGTATGACAGGTAGAACCATTATAACACATTATAACACCTATATATCTACTGTATGACAGGAAGAACCATTATAACACCTATATATCTACTGTATGACAGGTAGAACCATTATAACACCTATATATCTACTGTATGACAGGTAGAACCATTATAACTTTCTGTCCAAAAATGATGCAGAAAAATTTATCCATGCTTTTGTCACTTCTAGGTTAGACTACTGCAATGCTCTATTTTCCGGCTACCCGGATAAAGCACTAAATAAACTTCAGTTAGTGCTAAATACGGCTGCTAGAATCCTGACTAGAACCAAAAAATTTGATCATATTACTCCAGTGCTAGCCTCTCTACACTGGCTTCCTGTCAAAGCAAGGGCAGATTTCAAGGTTTTACTGCTAACCTACAAAGCATTACATGGGCTTGCTCCTACCTATCTCTCTGATTTGGTCCTGCCGTACATACCTACACGTACGCTACGGTCACAAGACGCAGGCCTCCTAATTGTCCCTAGAATTTCTAAGCAAACAGCTGGAGGCAGGGCTTTCTCCTATAGAGCACCATTTTTATGGAACGGTCTGCCTACCCATGTCAGAGACGCAAACTCGGTCTCAACCTTTAAGTCTTTACTGAAGACTCATCTCTTCAGTGGGTCATATGATTGAGTGTAGTCTGGCCCAGGAGTGGGAAGGTGAACGGAAAGGCTCTGGAGCAACGAACCGCCCTTGCTGTCTCTGCCTGGCCGGTTCCCCTCTTTCCACTGGGATTCTCTGCCTCTAACCCTATTACAGGGGCTGAGTCACTGGCTTGCTGGGGCTCTCTCATGCCGTCCCTGGAGGGGGTGCGTCACCTGAGTGGGTTGATTCACTGTTGTGGTCATCCTGTCTGGGTTGGCGCCCCCCCCTTGGGTTGTGCCGTGGCGGAGATCTTTGTGGGCTATACTCAGCCTTGTCTCAGGATGGTAAGTTGGTGGTTGAAGATATCCCTCTAGTGGTGTGGGGGCTGTGCTTTGGCAAAGTGGGTGGGGTTATATCCTTCCTGTTTGGCCCTGTCCGGGGGTGTCCTCGGATGGGGCCACAGTGTCTCCTGACCCCTCCTGTCTCAGCCTCCAGTATTTATGCTGCAGTAGTTTATGTGTCGGGGGGCTGGGGTCAGTTTGTTATATCTGGAGTACTTCTCCTGTCCTATTCGGTGTCCTGTGTGAATCTAAGTGTGCGTTCTCTAATTCTCTCCTTCTCTCTTTCTTTCTCTCTCTCGGAGGACCTGAGCCCTAGGACCATGCCCCAGGACTACCTGACATGATGACTCCTTGCTGTCCCCAGTCCACCTGGCCATGCTGCTGCTCCAGTTTCAACTTCCACCTGACTGTGCTGCTGCTCCAGTTTCAACTGTTCTGCCTTATTATTATTCGACCATGCTGGTCATTTATGAACATTTGAACATCTTGGCCATGTTCTGTTATAATCTCCAGCCGGCACAGCCAGAAGAGGACTGGCCACCCCACATAGCCTGGTTCCTCTCTAGGTTTCTTCCTAGGTATTGGCCTTTCTAGGGAGTTTTTCCTAGCCACCGTGCTTCTACACCTGCATTGCTTGCTGTTTGGGGTTTTAGGCTGGGTTTCTGTACAGCACTTTGAGATATCAGCTGATGTACGAAGGGCTATATAAATACATTTGATTTGATTTGATTTATAACACCTATATATCTACTGTATGACAGGTAGAACCATTACAATACCTATATATCTACTGTATGACAGGGAGAACCATTATAACTCCTATATATCTACTGTATGACAGGTAGAACCATTATAACACCTATATATCTACTGTATGACAGGTAGAACCATTATAAGACCTATATATCTACTGTATGACAGGTAGAACCATTATAACACATTATAACACGTATATATCTACTGTATGACAGGTAGAACCATTATAACACCTATATATCTACTGTATGACAGGTAGAACCATTATAACACCTATATATCTACTGTATGACAGGTAGAACCATTATAACACATTATAACACCTATAAATCTACTGTATGACAGGTAGAACCATTATAACACCTATATATCTACTGTATGACAGGTGGAACCATTATAACACCTGTATATCTACTGTATGACAGGTAGAACCATTATAACACATTATAACACCTATATATCTACTGTATGACAGGTAGAACCATTATAACACCTATATATCTACTGTATGACAGGTAGAACCATTATAACACATTATAACACCTATATATCTACTGTATGACAGGTAGAACCATTATGACACATTATAACACCTATATATCTACTGTATGACAGGTAGAACCATTATAACACCTATATATCTACTGTATGACAGGTAGAACCATTATAACACATTATAACACCTATAAATCTACTGTATGACAGGGAGTAAATTATAATGTATAACATAATACAACTCAAAACAGCTTAGACCATCAAGGTCATCCAATTGGAAACCCGATCTTTTCCACTAGTCTATCTAAAGAAAAGGTCTCAGGTACGTGGATTAACCAATGAAAACCTCACCTGGGACATGAATCTGTGTCTCCCTTGTCTGGTTGATCTGCGGCTGTACAACTCTACAGGTGAACCTGTTGTTGTCAGTGTTCCGGATGGTGACATATCGTCTCACGGTGTAGCGACCCTCAGGGTTAATCTCGGTCTCTGTTGAGTTGCTTGTCTCAGTGGGTTCAGTAGCAGAGAGGACGTTTCCATGACTGTCCAACCACTCAAGCTCAGGCTGTGGGTACCAGCCTCCGGTGTCACACTTCAGGACCACCCCCCAGTCTTTGGTTCCATTAATAGAGATCACTGGCTGAGATACAGCACCTACACAGATACAAGATAAAACAGAGATCACTGGCTGAGATACAGCACCTACACAGATACAAGATAAAAACAGACACAATCATTTCCCCTTTCAGCTTATAGAGCTATGATTGTACTCAGAAACCTCTGAACACTTGTCTACTCCAGTATTTATGATTTACCAACTATGAGTGGAATGGTTGTTTCCCTAGTCAGTATTGGAATGAAGCACTTGTAGTCTCCAGCATCAGAGAGAGTAACTCCGGTCAGTTTTAAGGAGACATTGCTGTTCTTCAGTTCTTCTTTAAACAGTGTTGTTCTTCCCCTGTAGGACGGAAGCTGTTCACCGTTGGAGTCTCGACCTTCACGGTAAAGATGGACCCTTTGAGTTTTCAGGTCAGATCTTGTCCACTCCACCATCATGTCCACAGCACTGACGTTGGGTTCCAGGTAACATGGTAGTATGACGTCGTCACCAGCCAAGGCAACGACTGGATCAGCTGAACCGACAAGTTGAATCTGAGACGACCCTGGAGAAAAAAACAAAATGACACGGTGAATGAAATACTTGAATTTTCTCCTTATGTGCGCCCTCTACTGACAAGAGTCTTAGCTACCGCTAGCATGCTAACGTTAGCTAATGTTTTTATAACTAACCCGAGAGTGTCACGACTTCCGCCGAAGTCCCTCTCCTTGTTCGGGCGGCGTTCGACGTCACCAGCTTTCTAGCTTATCGCCGATCCACTTTTCATTTTCCATTTGTTTTGTCTTTTGTTTTCTACACACCTGGTTTCTATTCCCCAATTACATGTTCATTATTTAACCCTCTGTTTCCCCCATGTTGGTGTGCGTGTTTGTATATAATGTTCAGGTCGTTACTGGTTGGCTGGTATTGTTTGTATATAATGTTCAGGTCGTTGTTGGCGGTTATTGTTTGTATATAATGTTCAGGTCGTTGTTGGCTGGTATTGTTTGTATATAATGTTCAGGTCGTTGTTGGCTGGTATTGTTTGTATATAATGTTCAGGTCGTTGTTGGCTGGTATTGTTTGTATATAATGTCCAGGTCGTTGTTGGCTGGTATTGTTTGTATATAATGTTCAGGTCGTTGTTGGCGGTTATTGTTTGTATATAATGTCCAGGTCGTTACTGGTTGGCTGGTATTGTTTGTATATAATGTTCAGGTCGTTGTTGGCTGGTATTGTTTGTATATAATGTTCAGGTCGTTACTGGTTGGCTGGTATTGTTTGTATATAATGTTCAGGTCGTTGTTGGCTGGTATTGTTTGTATATAATGTTCAGGTCGTGGTTGGCTGGTATTGTTTGTATATAATGTTCAGGTCGTTACTTGTTGGCTGGTATTGTTTGTATATATTGTTCAGGTCGTTACTGGTTGGCTGGTATTGTTTGTATATAATGTTCAGGTCGTTACTTGTTGGCTGGTATTGTTTGTATATAATGTTCAGGTCGTTACTTGTTGGCTGGTATTGTTTGTATATAATGTCCAGGTCGTTACTTGTTGGCTGGTATTGTTTGTATATAATGTTCAGGTCGTTGTTGGCTGGTATTGTTTGTATATAATGTTCAGGTCGTTACTTGTTGGCTGGTATTGTTTGTATATAAGTCCAGGTCGTTACTGGTTGGCTGGTATTGTTTGTATATAATGTCCAGGTCGTTAATTGTTGGCTGGTATTGTTTGTATATAATGTTCAGGTCGTTGTTGGCGGTTATTGTTTGTATATAATGTTCAGGTCGTTGTTGGCTGGTATTGTTTGTATATAATGTTCAGGTCGTTACTTGTTGGCTGGTATTGTTTGTATATATTGTTCAGGTCGTTGTTGGCTGGTATTGTTTGTATATAATGTTCAGGTCGTTGTTGGCTGGTATTGTTTGTATATAATGTTCAGGTCGTTACTTGTTGGCTGGTATTGTTTGTATATAATGTTCAGGTCGTTACTTGTTGGCTGGTATTGTTTGTATATAATGTTCAGGTCGTTGTTGGCTGGTATTGTTTGTATATAATGTTCAGGTCGTTACTTGTTGGCTGGTATTGTTTGTATATAATGTTCAGGTCGTTGTTGCCTGGTATTGTTTGTATATAATGTTCAGGTCGTTGTTGGCTGGTATTGTTTGTATATAATGTCCAGGTCGTTACTGGTTGGCTGGTATTGTTTGTATATATTGTTCAGGTCGTTACTTGTTGGCTGGTATTGTTTGTATATATTGTTCAGGTCGTTACTTGTTGGCTGGTATTGTTTGTATATAATGTTCAGGTCGTTGTTGGCTGGTATTGTTTGTATATATTGTTCAGGTCGTTGTTGGCTGGTATTGTTTGTATATATTGTTCAGGTCGTTGTTGGCTGGTATTGTTTGTATATAATGTTCAGGTCGTTGTTGGCTGGTATTGTTTGTATATAATGTTCAGGTCGTTACTTGTTGGCTGGTATTGTTTGTATATAATGTTCAGGTCGTTACTTGTTGGCTGGTATTGTTTGTATATAATGTTCAGGTCGTTACTTGTTGGCTGGTATTGTTTGTATATAATGTTCAGGTCGTTACTTGTTGGCTGGTATTGTTTGTATATATTGTTCAGGTCGTTACTTGTTGGCTGGTATTGTTTGTATATAATGTTCAGGTCGTTACTGGTTGGCTGGTATTGTTTGTATATAATGTTCAGGTCGTTACTTGTTGGCTGGTATTGTTTGTATATAATGTTCAGGTCGTTGTTGGCTGGTATTGTTTGTATATAATGTTCAGGTCGTTGTTGGCTGGTATTGTTTGTATATAATGTTCAGGTCGTTACTTGTTGGCTGGTATTGTTTGTATATAATGTTCAGGTCGTTACTGTTTGGCTGGTATTGTTTGTATATAATGTTCAGGTCGTTGTTGCCTGGTATTGTTTGTATATAATGTTCAGGTCGTTGTTGGCTGGTATTGTTTGTATATAATGTTCAGGTCGTTACTTGTTGGCTGGTATTGTTTGTATATAATGTTCAGGTCGTTGTTGGTTGGCTGGTATTGTTTGTATATATCGTTCAGGTCGTTGTTGGCTGGTATTGTTTGTATATAATGTTCAGGTCGTTACTGGTTGGCTGGTATTGTTTGTATATATTGTTCAGGTCGTTGTTGGCTGTTATTGTTTGTATATAATGTTCAGGTCGTTACTTGTTGTCTGGTATTGTTTGTATATAATGTTCAGGTCGTTGCTGGTTGGCTGGTATTGTTTGTATATAATGTTCAGGTCGTTACTTGTTGGCTGGTATTGTTTGTATATAATGTTCAGGTCGTTGTTGGCTGGTATTGTTTGTATATAATGTTCAGGTCGTTACTTGTTGGCTGGTATTGTTTGTATATATCGTTCAGGTCGTTGTTGGCTGGTATTGTTTGTATATAATGTTCAGGTCGTTACTTGTTGGCTGGTATTGTTTGTATATAATGTTCAGGTCGTTACTGGTTGGCTGGTATTGTTTGTATATAATGTTCAGGTCGTTACTTGTTGGCTGGTATTGTTTGTATATATTGTTCAGGTCGTTGTTGGCTGGTATTGTTTGTATATAATGTTCAGGTCGTTGTTGGCTGGTATTGTTTGTATATAATGTTCAGGTCGTTACTTGTTGGCTGGTATTGTTTGTATATAATGTTCAGGTCGTTACTTGTTGGCTGGTATTGTTTGTATATAATGTTCAGGTCGTTGTTGGCTGGTATTGTTTGTATATAATGTTCAGGTCGTTACTTGTTGGCTGGTATTGTTTGTATATAATGTTCAGGTCGTTGTTGCCTGGTATTGTTTGTATATAATGTTCAGGTCGTTGTTGGCTGGTATTGTTTGTATATAATGTCCAGGTCGTTACTGGTTGGCTGGTATTGTTTGTATATATTGTTCAGGTCGTTACTTGTTGGCTGGTATTGTTTGTATATATTGTTCAGGTCGTTACTTGTTGGCTGGTATTGTTTGTATATAATGTTCAGGTCGTTGTTGGCTGGTATTGTTTGTATATAATGTTCAGGTCGTTGTTGGCTGGTATTGTTTGTATATATTGTTCAGGTCGTTGTTGGCTGGTATTGTTTGTATATATTGTTCAGGTCGTTGTTGGCTGGTATTGTTTGTATATAATGTTCAGGTCGTTGTTGGCTGGTATTGTTTGTATATAATGTTCAGGTCGTTACTTGTTGGCTGGTATTGTTTGTATATAATGTTCAGGTCGTTACTTGTTGGCTGGTATTGTTTGTATATAATGTTCAGGTCGTTACTTGTTGGCTGGTATTGTTTGTATATAATGTTCAGGTCGTTACTTGTTGGCTGGTATTGTTTGTATATATTGTTCAGGTCGTTACTTGTTGGCTGGTATTGTTTGTATATAATGTTCAGGTCGTTACTGGTTGGCTGGTATTGTTTGTATATAATGTTCAGGTCGTTACTTGTTGGCTGGTATTGTTTGTATATAATGTTCAGGTCGTTGTTGGCTGGTATTGTTTGTATATAATGTTCAGGTCGTTGTTGGCTGGTATTGTTTGTATATAATGTTCAGGTCGTTACTTGTTGGCTGGTATTGTTTGTATATAATGTTCAGGTCGTTACTGTTTGGCTGGTATTGTTTGTATATAATGTTCAGGTCGTTGTTGCCTGGTATTGTTTGTATATAATGTTCAGGTCGTTGTTGGCTGGTATTGTTTGTATATAATGTTCAGGTCGTTACTTGTTGGCTGGTATTGTTTGTATATAATGTTCAGGTCGTTGTTGGTTGGCTGGTATTGTTTGTATATATCGTTCAGGTCGTTGTTGGCTGGTATTGTTTGTATATAATGTTCAGGTCGTTACTGGTTGGCTGGTATTGTTTGTATATATTGTTCAGGTCGTTGTTGGCTGTTATTGTTTGTATATAATGTTCAGGTCGTTACTTGTTGTCTGGTATTGTTTGTATATAATGTTCAGGTCGTTGCTGGTTGGCTGGTATTGTTTGTATATAATGTTCAGGTCGTTACTTGTTGGCTGGTATTGTTTGTATATAATGTTCAGGTCGTTGTTGGCTGGTATTGTTTGTATATAATGTTCAGGTCGTTACTTGTTGGCTGGTATTGTTTGTATATATCGTTCAGGTCGTTGTTGGCTGGTATTGTTTGTATATAATGTTCAGGTCGTTACTTGTTGGCTGGTATTGTTTGTATATAATGTTCAGGTCGTTACTGGTTGGCTGGTATTGTTTGTATATAATGTTCAGGTCGTTGTTGGCTGGTATTGTTTGTATATAATGTTCAGGTCGTTGTTGGCTGGTATTGTTTGTATATAATGTTCAGGTCGTTGTTGGCTGGTATTGTTTGTATATAATGTTCAGGTCGTTACTTGTTGGCTGGTATTGTTTGTATATAATGTTCAGGTCGTTACTTGTTGGCTGGTATTGTTTGTATATAATGTTCAGGTCGTTGTTGGCTGGTATTGTTTGTATATAATGTTCAGGTCGTTACTTGTTGGCTGGTATTGTTTGTATATAATGTTCAGGTCGTTGTTGGCTGGTATTGTTTGTATATAATGTTCAGGTCGTTACTGGTTGGCTGGTATTGTTTGTATATATTGTTCAGGTCGTTGTTGGCTGGTATTGTTTGTTTATAATGTTCAGGTCGTTGTTGGCTGGTATTGTTTGTATATATCGTTCAGGTCGTTACTTGTTGGCTGGTATTGTTTGTATATAATGTTCAGGTCGTTACTGGTTGGCTGGTATTGTTTGTATATAATGTCCAGGTCGTTACTGGTTGGCTGGTATTGTTTGTATATATTGTTCAGGTCGTTGTTGGCTGGTATTGTTTGTTTATAATGTTCAGGTCGTTGTTGGCTGGTATTGTTTGTATATATCGTTCAGGTCGTTGTTGGCTGGTATTGTTTGCCGGGTTTGTTGCTACGCCCGTTATTTATGAGTGACCGGTTATTTCACGCACCTTTAGTATTTGTTTTATCCTGGTGATGTTCGTGGAATAAATGACCTGACTATACTGATCTCTGCTCTCCTGCTGCCTGATTCCATGCGCCAGTTACCCACAGCCTGACGAAGATAGACCACAGCCTGTTGTTTCCAATGGGAGAAAATTTATAATTGTGGGCAGAACAAGCAAGGAGGTAGGCAGAGCCAAAAATCGTGCTAGTGAGATCCTATTGGCTCGTTCTAGCATTTATTTGCATATTTTCGTGTGCGTGTGCGCATTAACTCAATTCGCCGTTGCACTCCTTATCAATTTTTTAAAACTTTGGCAAAGGGTAAAGTCACAAAAAAAGGGTAAAGTCACAAAAAAAACAGTCTACTCTGACGTTGATAATGTATTTTAGGCTTTTAAGCTCCGATTTAACTATCTATGTATCTCATCTGGTTTCGGCGTGAGAAAATTTGTGAAGTCGAAAAAATGTCCACGAGAATTTATGCACTCGTGGATGTGGCACCCAGAAATAAAAGATTTGTCGGGGATTAGGAGCCCAAAAGAAAAACACAAACCGCTTCAGCAACAGGCTGGTTTCCACTTGGTTTAATGACTGTATGTCTGTTTTGATACTAGAACATGAAAACTGCATTTTTGTTACTTTCAGTATTTCTGTGAAAATGTTTCTCACGTCGTCTACTAATTGACAGAGGATCAAGTCTGCCGATGTCCCCTTATAACGCGAGCACACAGTGTCAAAAACTGAATTTAAAAATATTTGGCTAAGGTGTATGTAAACTTCCGACTTCAACTGTAACTACCTCATCTATCACCAGTATCACTGATATGGTTATTTATATTGTTCTTGTATTCCTCTTTCTCTACTGGCATTGTTGTTCTTGTTTTAATATATGGACACGTTCTGTTTTTTGTTACTACTATGCCAGTAACCATTTCACTGTACAGTTTACACCTCCTGTATCCTGCACATGTGACAAATAAACGTGTATTTGATTTGATATAGTGTGTGTTTACCAGAGATGGTAATGTGAAGAACAACATGACCTGCACCAAAGTCAGGATATTGACCAAGGACTAGATAAAGTGTGTTTTAACCTGGAGTTTTTCCTTATTGTAGTCTACTACTTTCACCACTTTTAGTCTTAATCTTTGGTTGTTTACTACACTACTCCCTCTGTTTAGCACATGGCCTCACATGTGAATCCTTAAAGAGATGGGTGGGGCTAATGGCTTAAGAGGGTGTGAACGTAGCTGAATGGGTGGGGCTAAGGCTTAAGAGGGTGTGAACATTGCTGAATGGGTGGGGCTAAGGCTTAAGAGGGTGTGAACGTTGCTGAATGAGTGTAGACAAAGAAGAGCTCCCCAGTAGGTGCTCCAAAACATTCAAGCGCCATTTTCTCAGAAGTAGAGTTACAAGTTTATCAACATTCAAAGCAGAATGACTTTCCCCATTGTTCCTTAACTGCAGTGTATGAAATACAATTTTGTAGCTCTGAGTCTCTGCTTTTCATTTTAACTAATGTAAAAACACCATTTAAAATGTTGCTACATATGACTGAAAAGCGGTGCTGGGTCACGATTGGTCAGGAGCCCATAAAACAGCCCTCGTTTCCTTCAGGCACCATTCTAAATTCAAACTGTAACACAAGATGTGGAATGAGTCAAAGGGTATGAATACTATCTTAAGGATCTGGCAACCAAGCACAAATGATCATTGTGGCCTTTTATCGTCTAGACGTTGAAGTAAAAACCTCCAGGCTTCCTTAGTTAAAAGAAAAAACTGTTTGGAAAGACACATCCTGTGGAATAAGGCATACGTCTCTAGTGATAGTATAGCTGTCTCTCTCCCCCCTATTCAAACGTTCCTGGTCAATTCATTTGATAATAATAATGTTGACTATGTTTTTAGGAAAGGAGAAATATGTCTGAGTTGGAAAAGGATAAATATGTCTGAGTTGGAAAAGGATAAATATGTCTGAGTTGGAAAAGGATAAATATGTCTGAGTTGGAAAAGGATAAATATGTCTGAGTTGCGCTGGTGGCTCTGATTGATGTTTCCTTTTAGGGTGTGTCTGTGTATGTCTGTGTGTGTCTGTGTGTGTCTGTCTGTGTGTGTGTCTGTGTCTGTGTGTGTCTGTGTGTGTCTGTGTCTGTGTGTGTCTGTGTCTGTGTCTGTGTCTGTGTGTGTCTGTGTGTATCTGTCTGTGTGTGTCTGTGTCTGGTCGAAACCGGATGTAGTTCGATTTCCATCTTAAGTGGAGGTCCAATTCACAAACGTTGGACCCCTCTTGACCCTCGATTTAGCTCGAGGGAGCGAGTGAACAACTTTGACCCACAATTCAATGCAAACTGTAGTCACGTGTTAAACTCTCCGCGATGTGTCAAATGTAACCAAAAAGGCTGTATTTTCAGCATCTAAGAGAAAAGTATGAAGCTAGCTTGCTAAAATACACATACAGTGGGGAGAACAAGTATTTGATACACTGCCGATTTTGCAAGTTTTCCTACTTACAAGGCATATAGAGGTCTGTACACTTCAACTGTGAGAGACGGAATCTAAAACAAAAATCCAGAAAATCATATTGTAGGATTTTTAATAAATTTTTTAAATTTGCAGTAATTCATTTGCATTTTATTGCACCGATTCCGGTCTGGCCTAAATGTATTACTTGGTGCTCGGGCCAATTGGGGCATTGACTCTCTGGCAGATGAAAGCATGGACTGCTTTCCATAATTAACATTTCATTATTTATTTATCCATATTTTCTCATTGTTTCTGTGCTCAAAACATTAAATTACCATTTAAATAAAAATATTTTAGAGTACTGTTTAACATCTTATGACTGAGGCAGAATTGAGTAGCTTGGATGAATAAGGTGCCCAGAGTAAACTGCCTGCTACTCTGTCCCAGATGGCAGTGTTGAGTAGCTTGGATGAATAAGGTGCCCAGATGTGTCCAGAGTAAACTGCCTGCTACTCAGTCCCAGAAGCTAAGATATGCATAGTATTAGTACATTTGGATAGAAAACACACTGACGTTTCTAAAACTGATTGAATGATGTCTGTGAGTATAACAGAACTCATATGGCAGGCGAAAACCTGTGGGAAATCTGAGGTTTGTAGTTTTTCAACTCATTGCCTATCCAATATAGTGTCTATGGGGTCATATTGCACTTCCTAAGGCTTCCACTATATGTCAACAGTCTTTAGAACCTTGTTTGATGCTTCTACTGTGAAGTGGGGGCGAATGAGAGGGGATTGAATCAGAGATCTGGCAGCCATTAGCTGACCACACGTGTTCATTTGAAAGTTAGCTTGCTTTCCATTGCATTTCTACAGACAAAGGAATTATCCAATTGGAACATTATTGAAGATTTATGATAAAAACATCCAAAAGATTGATTCTATACTTCATTTGACATGTTTCTACGGACTGTAATGTAACTTTTTTTACTTTTCGTCTGCTCGTCTGCTCGCACGTCATGAATTTGGATTACTGGGCTAAAATACAATGAATGAACAAAAAAGAGGTGTTTGGACATAAATGATGGACTTTATCGAACAAATCAAACATTTATGTGGAACTGGGATTCCTGGGAGTGCATTCTGATGAAGATCAAAGGTAAGTGAATATTTATAATGCTATTACTGACTTCTGTTGACTACACAACATGGCAGATATCTGTTTGGCTGTTTTGGTCTCTGAGTGCTGTACTCAGAATATTGCCTGGTAAGGTTTTTCGGTAAAGCTTTTTTGAAATCTGACACAGCGGTTGCATTAAGTAGAAGTTTATCTGAAGTTTCATGCATATGTCACGTTTTGACCATAGTTCTTGTGTGTTTTCCTCGTTTTAGTGTTGGTCAGGACGGGAGCTGGATGGGCATTCTATGTTGTGTGTCTAGTTTGTCTGTTTCTGTGTTTGGGCCTGATATAGTTCTCAATCAGAGGCAGGTGTTAGACATTGTCTCTGATTGGGAACCATATTTAGGTAGCTTGTTTTGTGTTGGGGTTTGTGGGTGATAATTTCCGTGTCTGTGTTTGTTTCACCACACAGGACTGTTTCAGTTTTCACATTTATTGTTTTGTATATTTGTAGTGTTCTCGGTATTCGTCTTTATTAAAGATGTTTAACACTCTTCCCACTCTTCCTTCCCAGGAAGAAAGCTGTTACAGCATAACAGTTGTATCTTTTAACAATGTTTGTTATGAGTATTTCTGTAAATTGATGTGGTTCTGCAAAATCACTGGATGTTTTGGAAATACTGAACATAACGCATAATACAGAGATTTTTTTTATATAAATATGAACTTTATCGAACAAAACATACATGTATTGTGTAACATGAAGTCCCATGAGTGTCATCTGATGAAGATCATCAAAGGTTAGTGATTCATTTATCTCTATTTCTGCTTTTTGTGACTCCTCACTTTGGCTGGAAAAATGGCTGTGTTTTTCTGTGACTAGGCACTCACCTAACATAATTGCATGGTTTGCTTTCGTCGTAAAGCCTTTTTGAAATCAGACACTGTGGTGGGATTAACAAGAAGTGTATCTTTAAAATCTTTAAAATGGTGTAAAATACTTGTATGTTTGAGGAATTTGAATGAGATTTAATGAGATTTCTGTTGTTTGAATTTGGCGCCCTGCACTTTCACTGGCTGTTGTCATATCGATCCTGTTAGCGGGATCTCAGACAAAACAGGTTTAAGTAGTAATTTTGTATTTTGATACTTTGTGCAAGGCAATTGATAAGCATTAAAAACTTTGTGTATGGGGGCTCCCGGGTGGCGCAGCGGTCTAAGACACTGCATCGCAGTGCAAACTGCGTTGCTACAGATGCTGGGTACCTGGGCCGGCCGCGACCGGGAGACCCATGAGGCAATGACCCTACCGATGAGTCAACAGGGTCAATGGAAGCTCTGAGGGGTCAATGGAGCTCTGAAGCTCTGAGGGTCTTGACAGGTTCCTGAATAATACAGCAACACCGGAGGAATCTAAAACAAAACATCTTTAGGTGTTACAGGGACCTTGTAAAGTGATCAGAATTCCTTATAACTGAGTAAAAGACCCGCTGCATTTACCAGTTGGCTCCAATAGGATATTATTTCACAACCAATATTCTGAAAACAAAGAAGTATTTTAATACAATATGTCCCGATTACTTCATATAAAATATCTGTGTGGAGAAATCTGTGTTTATAAATTAAGGACCACGACAAGAAAACCTGCAGATGGAAAGCAGGGACTTTGTCAATATTATAATGTAAGAAAGGCCCCCAAAAGTAGAGAAGACATGATGAGGAATACAATTCCACATAGAAGTCTTCTGAGGAATTGTTTTATCCACTTGATCTTAAAAGTATTATTTACAATGCAGCCCACCATAAGTGTTCATTACAACAGTTTTCCTATAATGTATTCAGCCCACCATAAGTGTTCATTACAACAGTTTTCCTATAATGTATTCAGCCCACCATAAGTGTTCATTACAACAGTTTTCCTATAATGTATTCAGCCCACCATAAGTGTTCATTACAACAGTTTTCCTATAATGTATTCAGCCCACCATAAGTGTTCATTACAACAGTTTTCCTATAATGTATTCAGCCCACCATAAGTGTTCATTACAACAGTTTTCCTATAATGTATTCAGCCCACCATAAGTGTTCATTACAACAGTTTTCCTATAATGTATTCAGCCCACCATAAGTGTTCATTACAACAGTTTTCCTATAATGTATTCAGCCCACCATAAGTGTTCATTACAACAGTTTTCCTATAATGTATTCAGCCCACCATAAGTGTTCATTACAACAGTTTTCCTATAATGTATTCAGCCCACCATAAGTGTTCATTACAACAGTTTTCCTATAATGTATTCAGCCCACCATAAGTGTTCATTACAACAGTTTTCCTATAATGGAACGGGTTTCTCCACAGACAGTTGAAAAGCATCTGATCTATCTCCTTGCTTATTTTACCATCAAGATATAAAGATAGAGGGGCATATGTTAGTCTAGAGATAGCCTTGGTTATTAGGACTCTACCTTTTAAAGATAAGTCCCTCTGTAGCCCCATTGATTTAGCTTCTTCTGTTTTTTTTAATAAGAGGGTTAAAATGTATTAAGCATCTAGACTTCTGATCCTTGGTAATGGTTATGCATAAATATGTAAGTTCTAATCCATCTCTATTATCCAGTTGATTTTAATCTCCCTCTATTATCCAGTTGATTTAATCCATCTCTATTATCCAGTTGATTTTAATCCATCTCTATTATCCAGTTGATTTTAATCTCCCTCTATTATCCAGTTGATTATAATCTCCCTCTATTATCCAGTTGATTTAATCCATCTCTATTATCCAGTTGATTTTAATCTCCCTCTATTATCCAGTTGATTTAATCTATCTCTATTATCCAGTTGATTATAATCTCCCTCTATTATCCAGTTGATTTTAATCTCCCTCTATTATCCAGTTGATTATAATCTCCCTCTATTATCCAGTTGATTTAATCCATCTCTATTATCCAGTTGATTTAATCCATCTCTATTATCCAGTTGATTTAATCCATCTCTATTATCCAGTTGATTTTAATCCATCTCTATTATCCAGTTGATTTTAATCCATCTCTATTATCCAGTTGATTTAATCCATCTCTATTATCCAGTTGATTATAATCTCCCTCTATAATCAAGTTGATTTAATCCATCTCTATTATCCAGTTGATTTTAATCTCCCTCTATTATCCAGTTGATTTTAATCTCCCTCTATTATCCAGTTGATTTAATCCATCTCTATTATCCAGTTGATTATAATCTCCCTCTATTATCCAGTTGATTTTAATCTCCCTCTATTATCCAGTTGATTTAATCCATCTCTATTATCCAGTTGATTTTAATCTCCCTCTATTATCCAGTTGATTTTAATCCATCTCTTTATCCAGTTGATTTAATCTCCCTCTATTATCCAGTTGATTATAATCTCCCTCTATTATCCAGTTGATTTAACCCATCTCTATTATCCAGTTGATTATAATCTCCCTCTATTATCCAGTTGATTTTAATCTCCCTCTATTATCCAGTTGATTTAATCCATCTCTATTATCCAGTTGATTTAATCCATCTCTATTATCCAGTTGATTTTAATCTCCCTCTATTATCCAGTTGATTTAATCCATCTCTATTATCCAGTTGATTTAATCCATCTCTATTATCCAGTTGATTATAATCTCCCTCTATTATCCAGTTGATTATAATCCACCTCTATTATCCAGTTGATTATAATCCATCTCTATTATCCAGTTGATTATAATCTTCCTCTATTATCCAGTTGATTTAATCTCCCTCTATTATCCAGTTGATTTAATCCATCTCTATTATCCAGTTGATTTAATCCATCTCTATTATCCAGTTGATTATAATCTCCCTCTATTATCCAGTTGATTTAACCCATCTCTATTATCCAGTTGATTATAATCTCCCTCTATTATCCAGTTGATTTTAATCTCCCTCTATTATCCAGTTGATTTAATCCATCTCTATTATCCAGTTGATTTAATCCATCTCTATTGTCCAGTTGATTTTAATCTCCCTCTATTATCCAGTTGATTTAATCCATCTCTATTATCCAGTTGATTATAATCTCCCTCTATTATCCAGTTGATTTTAATCTCCCTCTATTATCCAGTTGATTTAATCCATCTCTATTATCCAGTTGATTTAATCCATCTCTATTATCCAGTTGATTTGAATCCATCTCTATTATCCAGTTGATTTAATCCATCTCTATTATCCAGTTGATTTTAATCCATCTCTATTATCCAGTTGATTTAATCCATCTCTATTATCCAGTTGATTATAATCTCCCTCTATTATCCAGTTGATTTAATTCATCTCTATTATCCAGTTGATTTAATCTCCCTCTATTATCCAGTTGATTATAATCTCCCTCTATTATCCAGTTGATTTAACCCATCTCTATTATCCAGTTGATTATAATCTTCCTCTATTATCCAGTTGATTTAATCTCCCTCTATTATCCAGTTGATTTAATCCATCTCTATTATCCAGTTGATTTAATCCATCTCTATTATCCAGTTGATTTAATCCATCTCTATTATCCAGTTGATTTTTATCTCCCTCTATTATCCAGTTGATTTAATCCATCTCTATTATCCAGTTGATTTAATCCATCTCTATTATCAAGTTGATTTAATCCATCTCTATTATCCAGTTGATTTTAATCTCCCTCTATTATCCAGTTGATTTTAAACTCCCTCTATTATCCAGTTGATTTAATCCATCTCTATTATCCAGTTGATTATAATCTCCCTCTATGATCCAGTTGATTTTAATCTCCCTCTATTATCCAGTTGATTTAATCCATCTCTATTATCCAGTCGATTTTAATCTCCCTCTATTATCCAGTTGATTTTAATCCATCTCTATTATCCAGTTGATTTAATCTCCCTCTATTATCCAGTTGATTATAATCTCCCTCTATTATCCAGTTGATTTAACCCATCTCTATTATCCAGTTGATTATAATCTCCCTCTATTATCCAGTTGATTTAATCCATCTCTATTATCCAGTTGATTTAATCCATCTCTATTGTCCAGTTGATTTTAATCTCCCTCTATTATCCAGTTGATTTAATCCATCTCTATTATCCAGTTGATTTAATCCATCTCTATTATCCAGTTGATTATAATCTCCGTCTTTTATCCAGTTGATTATAATCCACCTCTATTATCCAGTTGATTATAATCCATCTCTATTATCCAGTTGATTATAATCTTCCTCTATTATCCAGTTGATTTATTCTCCCTCTATTATCCAGTTGATTTAATCCATCTCTATTATCCAGTTGATTTTAATCTCCCTCTATTATCCAGTTGATTTAATCCATCTCTATTATCCAGTTGATTTAATCCATCTCTATTATCCAGTTGATTTGAATCCATCTCTATTATCCAGTTGATTATAATCCATCTCTATTATCCAGTTGATTTAATCCATCTCTATTATCCAGTTGATTTGAATCCATCTCTATTATCCAGTTGATTATAATCCATCTCTATTATCCAGTTGATTTAATCCATCTCTATTATCCAGTTGATTTAATCCATCTCTATTATCCAGTTGATTTTAATCCATCTCTATTATCCAGTTGATTTAATCCATCTCTATTATCCAGTTGATTATAATCTCCCTCTATTATCCAGTTGATTTTAATCCATCTCTATTATCCAGTTGATTTTAATCTCCCTCTATTATCCAGTTGATTATAATCTCCCTCTATTATCCAGTTGATTTAATCCATCTCTATTATCCAGTTGATTTTAATCTCCCTCTATTATCCAGTTGATTTTAATCTCCCTCTATTATCCAGTTGATTTAATCCATCTCTATTATCCAGTTGATTATAATCTCCCTCTATTATCCAGTTGATTATAATCTCCCTCTATTATCCAGTTGATTATAATCCACCTCTATTATCCAGTTGATTATAATCCATCTCTATTATCCAGTAGATTATAATCTTCCTCTATTATCCAGTTGATTTAATCTCCCTCTATTATCCAGTTGATTTAATCCATCTCTATTATACAGTTGATTTAATCCATCTCTATTATCCAGTTGATTTAATCCATCTCTATTATCCAGTTGATTTTAATCTCCCTCTATTATCCAGTTGATTTAATCCATCTCTATTATCCAGTTGATTTAATCCATCTCTATTATCCAGTTGATTTAATCCATCTCTATTATCCAGTTGATTTTAATCCATCTCTATTATCCAGTTGATTTAATCCATCTCTATTATCCAGTTGATTATAATCTCCCTCTATTATCCAGTTGATTTAATTCATCTCTATTATCCAGTTGATTTAATCTCCCTCTATTATCCAGTTGATTATAATCTCCCTCTATTATCCAGTTGATTTAACCCATCTCTATTATCCAGTTGATTATAATCTTCCTCTATTATCCAGTTGATTTAATCTCCCTCTATTATCCAGTTGATTTAATCCATCTCTATTATCCAGTTGATTTAATCCATCTCTATTATCCAGTTGATTTAATCCATCTCTATTATCCAGTTGATTTTTATCTCCCTCTATTATCCAGTTGATTTAATCCATCTCTATTATCCAGTTGATTTAATCCATCTCTATTATCAAGTTGATTTAATCCATCTCTATTATCCAGTTGATTTTAATCTCCCTCTATTATCCAGTTGATTTTAAACTCCCTCTATTATCCAGTTGATTTAATCCATCTCTATTATCCAGTTGATTATAATCTCCCTCTATGATCCAGTTGATTTTAATCTCCCTCTATTATCCAGTTGATTTAATCCATCTCTATTATCCAGTCGATTTTAATCTCCCTCTATTATCCAGTTGATTTTAATCCATCTCTATTATCCAGTTGATTTAATCTCCCTCTATTATCCAGTTGATTATAATCTCCCTCTATTATCCAGTTGATTTAACCCATCTCTATTATCCAGTTGATTATAATCTCCCTCTATTATCCAGTTGATTTAATCCATCTCTATTATCCAGTTGATTTAATCCATCTCTATTGTCCAGTTGATTTTAATCTCCCTCTATTATCCAGTTGATTTAATCCATCTCTATTATCCAGTTGATTTAATCCATCTCTATTATCCAGTTGATTATAATCTCCCTCTTTTATCCAGTTGATTATAATCCACCTCTATTATCCAGTTGATTATAATCCATCTCTATTATCCAGTTGATTATAATCTTCCTCTATTATCCAGTTGATTTATTCTCCCTCTATTATCCAGTTGATTTAATCCATCTCTATTATCCAGTTGATTTTAATCTCCCTCTATTATCCAGTTGATTTAATCCATCTCTATTATCCAGTTGATTTAATCCATCTCTATTATCCAGTTGATTTGAATCCATCTCTATTATCCAGTTGATTATAATCCATCTCTATTATCCAGTTGATTTAATCCATCTCTATTATCCAGTTGATTTGAATCCATCTCTATTATCCAGTTGATTATAATCCATCTCTATTATCCAGTTGATTTAATCCATCTCTATTATCCAGTTGATTTAATCCATCTCTATTATCCAGTTGATTTTAATCCATCTCTATTATCCAGTTGATTTAATCCATCTCTATTATCCAGTTGATTATAATCTCCCTCTATTATCCAGTTGATTTTAATCCATCTCTATTATCCAGTTGATTTTAATCTCCCTCTATTATCCAGTTGATTATAATCTCCCTCTATTATCCAGTTGATTTAATCCATCTCTATTATCCAGTTGATTTTAATCTCCCTCTATTATCCAGTTGATTTTAATCTCCCTCTATTATCCAGTTGATTTAATCCATCTCTATTATCCAGTTGATTATAATCTCCCTCTATTATCCAGTTGATTATAATCTCCCTCTATTATCCAGTTGATTATAATCCACCTCTATTATCCAGTTGATTATAATCCATCTCTATTATCCAGTAGATTATAATCTTCCTCTATTATCCAGTTGATTTAATCTCCCTCTATTATCCAGTTGATTTAATCCATCTCTATTATACAGTTGATTTAATCCATCTCTATTATCCAGTTGATTTAATCCATCTCTATTATCCAGTTGATTTTAATCTCCCTCTATTATCCAGTTGATTTAATCCATCTCTATTATCCAGTTGATTTAATCCATCTCTATTATCCAGTTGATTTGAATCCATCTCTATTATCCAGTTGATTATAATCCATCTCTATTATCCAGTTGATTTGAATCCATCTCTATTATCCAGTTGATTTTGTAACTCCATCAGTTCCATCTTCTCCTCCCCCGAGAGGCTGGCTGGGGACCTCTGAGAACGGGGCGTTACCTTAATGGTCACCTGTTCCTCCTCAGCTCTTCTGGTTTTAGCAAGATCTCAAATTTAAAGAGCTCCCAGTTCAAAGGGGTCACAGAGTGTAGAATATTACCACCAAAGGGGTCACAGAGTGTAGAATATTACCACCAGAGGGGTCACAGAGTGTAGAATATTACCACCAGAGGTATTTTTCATTCAACACCAGCAGAGCGTTCAGATCCATGGGAAAGACAACTATCGTTGCCCCACTGTGACCTCCAGAAGTTGGCCTCAGACGAAATTGAGTGAGACTTGAAAAAGAAAAGCAAACATCTGTTCGAAATTGTTTAGCAAATAAAAATAAGGCCTTGTGCTTGTGACATAGTTTCGTATCCCCCCCAAGCATTAAGAGAAACTATAGACAAAGACAAAACAACAAAGATTATATAAAAGGAATAGCTGTAGGAGCAGTGAATGTAAGGAAACGAGATCTGTACCATTTAAGTCAATTTAAAGTGAAAATAGCTCATTCCATCAACTCTGAGCTAGACGTTATCCGGCTTTTGAAATTCAACTGAACAGAAAATTATGTTCAAGACCAAACCAAGGGTTCTCTGTCGTAAGAGAGACCAAAAACGCTCTTTAGTGTAATCAGGAACTATTCTGAGAAATAAAATACAAAATAATAATTTAAATTTAAGGGTACCTAATATTTTAAGTGCATATGAAAACTGATCACCCAAAAAAATGTTTTACAAATACACGTTCCTAAGACCTTTTCTCACTTGGAAATATGTTAATACCTAAATAGAGCAATAAACGTGTACAGTCAGAGCAGACCTGTAACACAGCATCTTAGTTACTGTATACATAAAAAATACTACTTTTCAGTCTTCTTCGTAAATTTGTAAACAGAATAGGCCTTCTCCTTCCTCCCTCCCCTTGCAAGTGTAAACTCGTCATCAGAAGTGAGGGTGTGTCTGTTAAGTGTTTGGAAAGTAACCAAGGTTTGTTGTCAACGACATCGACATCGCATTTGAATGGTCTCCAGACATGACGCTGGACAGAGTATTTACTTACGTTGTGAGCGTAAGGAAATCAAAAACATGTCGTTCTGTCTTTTTGACGATGGGGCCGAAAATCAACGGGAGTGTTTGATTTAAGGGTACCTAATATTTTAAGTGCATATGAAAACTGATCACCCAAAAAAATGTTTTACAAATACACGTTCCTAAGACCTTTTCTCACTTGGAAATATGTTAATACCTAAATAGAGCAATAAACGTGTACAGTCAGAGCAGACCTGTAACACAGCATCTTAGTTACTGTATACATAAAAAATACTACTTTTCAGTCTTCTTCGTAAATTTGTAAACAGAATAGGCCTTCTCCTTCCTCCTTCCTCCCTCCCCTTGCAAGTGTAAACTCGTCATCAGAAGTGAGGGTGTGTCTGTTAAGTGTTTGGAAAGTAACCAAGGTTTGTTGTCAACGACACCTGTCGCATTTGAATGGTCTCCAGACATGACGCTGGACAGAGTATTTACTTACGTTGTGAGCGTAAGGAAATCAAAAACATGTCGTTCTGTCTTTTTGACGATGGGGCCGAAAATCAACGGGAGTGTTTAATAAAAACAAGTGCTGGTTTTAATACAATTTCTATGGTATCGGAATTAAAAACTATAATTAAAGTTTAAACCTACCTGTTGCTCTCAATGAAAGCCCGATGCACAGAATAATTCCCCCGAAACAACAAGCTGCTGACGTCTTCATTTCACATGTTTTTTATAGTTTTTTATATATTGTTGCTAAAAGCTGTTTGTAATAGGAAAATAAAACTGAGTTCCGGTCAGTAAACCCGGGAAAAAAAGCCCAAAAGCCTCATAGGAACATAATCTCGGACAAACATAACAATTAAATGCGACACAAACGTGTTCAAGCAAGAACGGCAAGTAGAAGAGTGAAACAAAAAGTTCCTTTCACTTTGTTTCACAGTGAGTTTAGTTGGTTGTGGAAGTACGGAGAAAGAGAGCCAGCTAGTGGTTTTGATGTTTATTCATACAGGAATGAGGAAATTCATTTATGTTACAAAATGTCAGATAGTATCTAGATGTTAAATTGAAAAATAAAAAAACACGAGGCAATATATTACTTGTAAATTCAAATTCTCAGATAGTCGTAGTCATATCAATGTCAGGAACAAAAACACACGTCGGTTGTATAGGTTACACAGCTGTTTACCAAAACAGTGGCTGGGTGTTTGTATTTTTGATCTGCAGATTACCCATTTAAAAGGACTGCTGCTGAATGAATTATACAACACAACATATATTGAAACACCTTAAAATAAGAAAAATCATATATATATTTTTTTTTAAATGCCACTATTATGGGCCAGGAGAAGAAGAAATGTTTTGGGTGTAAACAACAGGTCCAGAATTAGAATGTTGTGTGTTCCATTCTGTTGTCATGGTGATCAGGTGTTTCTCAGCCTCACTGTTCTTCAAAACGCTCACCTGTCAATCACACGGAAATACTGTGTTTAGTTACTTAGAGATATACAGTATTACATTACATAGAATCAGTAGGGTTAAACCCCTGTTAATCACACAGAATTACTGTGTTTAGTTACTTAGAGATATACAGTATTTACATAGAATCAGTAGGGTTAGTCACCTGTCAATCAACATGGTTCAATCAGAGCTACAGTAATCAACACTTTACAACATGGTTCAATCAGAGCTACAGTAATCAACACTTTACAACATGGTTCAATCAGAGCTACAGTAATCAACACTGGTTCAATGGTTCAATCAGAGCTACAGTTATCAACACTAAGACATGGTTCAATCAGAGCTACAGTAATCAACACTAAGACATGGTTCAATCAGAGCTACAGTAATCAACACTAAGACATGGTTCAATCAGAGCTACAGTTATCAACACTTTACAACATGGTTCAATCAGAGCTACAGTTATCAACACTTTACAACATGGTTCAATCAGAGATACAGTTATCAACACTTTACAACATGGTTCAATCAGAGATACAGTTATCAACACTTTACAACATGGTTCAATCAGAGATACAGTTATCAACACTTTACAACATGGTTCAATCAGAGCTACAGTTATCAACACTTAACAACATGGTTCAATCAGAGCTACAGTTATCAACACATTACAACATGGTTCAATCAGAGATACAGTTATCAACACTAAGACATGGTTCAATCAGAGCTACAGTTATCAACACTTTACAACATGGTTCAATCAGAGCTACAGTAATCAACACTAAGACATGGTTCAATCAGAGATACAGTTATCAACACTTTACAACATGGTTCAATCAGAGATACAGTTATCAACACTAAGACATGGTTCAATCAGAGCTACAGTAATCAACACTAAGACATGGTTCAATCAGAGCTACAGTAATCAACACTAAGACATGGTTCAATCAGAGCTACAGTAATCAACACTAAGACATGGTTCAATCAGAGCTACAGTAATCAACACTAAGACATGGTTCAATCAGAGCTACAGTAATCAACACTAAGACATGGTTCAATCAGAGCTACAGTAATCAACACTAAGACATGGTTCAATCAGAGATACATTTATCAACTCTTTAAATCATGGTTCAATCAGAGCTACAGTAATCAACACTAAGACATGGTTCAATCAGAGCTACAGTAATCAACACTAAGACATGGTTCAATCAGAGCTACAGTAATCAACACTAAGACATGGTTCAATCAGAGCTACAGTAATCAACACTAAGACATGGTTCAATCAGAGCTACAGTAATCAACACTAAGACATGGTTCAATCAGAGATACATTTATCAACACTAAGACATGGTTCAATCAGAGATACATTTATCAACTCTTTAAATCATGGTTCAATCAGAGCTAGTTGTCAACTCTTTAAATCATGGTTCAATCAGAGCTAGTTGTCAACTCTTTAATTCATGGTTCAATCAGAGCTACAGTTATCAACACATTACAACATGGTTCAATCAGAGCTACAGTTATCAACACTAAGACATGGTTCAATCAGAGCTACAGTTATCAACACATTACAACATGGTTCAATCAGAGCTACAGTTATCAACACTAAGACATGGTTCAATCAGAGCTACAGTAATCAACACTAAGACATGGTTCAATCAGAGATACATTTATCAACTCTTTAAATCATGGTTCAATCAGAGCTAGTTGTCAACTCTTTAAATCATGGTTCAATCAGAGCTAGTTGTCAACTCTTTAATTCATGGTTCAATCAGAGCTACAGTAATCAACACTAAGACATGGTTCAATCAGAGCTACAGTAATCAACACTAAGACATGGTTCAATCAGAGCTACAGTAATCAACACTAAGACATGGTTCAATCAGAGCTACAGTAATCAACACTAAGACATGGTTCAATCAGAGCTACAGTAATCAACACTAAGACATGGTTCAATCAGAGCTACAGTAATCAACACTAAGACATGGTTCAATCAGAGCTACAGTAATCAACACTAAGACATGGTTCAATCAGAGCTACAGTAATCAACACTAAGACATGGTTCAATCAGAGCTACAGTAATCAACACTAAGACATGGTTCAATCAGAGCTACAGTAATCAACACTAAGACATGGTTCAATCAGAGCTACAGTAATCAACACTAAGACATGGTTCAATCAGAGCTACAGTAATCAACACTAAGACATGGTTCAGCGTCGTGACCCTGTTATAATGTATTTGGACAACAGGTTGTTGGAGCCAGTGCAATGTATGAACTCAGGTTCTTACCTTGAGCCCTACGTCTGTTGCATTTCACCAGCAGTATGACGGTCACCAGCAGGTAGGGACAAACCACCAGTAGACTACTCAGCAGCCTGGGCAGAGACATGGACAACACTGGCACTGTAGTGGGGTCTTGGGGTTGGAGACAAAAAAGACAAAGAGAAAGTTGACAGTCTTTGATACACACTAATACACACATTTTAAATGAAGTGTTTTTTCCCCCTGAAATGTATATATTTGTCATGGCAAAATACAAATTAATGGATGTATTTACCGTAGGTTTAATGGATGTATTTACCGTAGGTTTAATGGATGTATTTACCGTAGGTTTAATGGATGTATTTACCGTAGGTTTAATGGATGTATTTACCGTAGGTTTAATGGATGTATTTACCGTAGGTTTAATGGATGTATTTACCGTAGGTTTCAACTTAATGGATGTATTTACCGTAGGTTTCAACTTAATGGATGTATTTACCGTAGGTTTAATGGATGTATTTACCGTAGGTTTAATGGATGTATTTACCGTAGGTTTAATGGATGTATTTACCGTAGGTTTAATGGATGTATTTACCGTAGGTTTAATGGATGTATTTACCGTAGGTTTAATGGATGTATTTACTGTAGGTTTAATGGATGTATTTACCGTAGGTTTAATGGATATATTTACCGTAGGTTTAATGGATGTATTTACCGTAGGTTTAATGGATGTATTTACCGTAGGTTTAATGGATGTATTTACCGTAGGTTTAATGGATGTATTTACCGTAGGTTTAATGGATGTATTTACCGTAGGTTTCAACTTAATGGATGTATTTACCGTAGGTTTAATGGATGTATTTACCATAGGTTTAATGGATGTATTTACCGTAGGTTTAATGGATGTATTTACCGTAGGTTTAATGGATGTATTTACCGTAGGTTTAATGGATGTATTTACCGTAGGTTTAATGGATGTATTTACCGTAGGTTTAATGGATGTATTTACCGTAGGTTTAATGGATGTATTTACCGTAGGTTTAATGGATGTATTTACCGTAGGTTTAATGGATGTATTTACCGTAGGTTTCAACTTAATGGATGTATTTACCGTAGGTTTAATGGATGTATTTACCGTAGGTTTCAACTTAATGGATGTATTTACCGTAGGTTTCAACTTAATGGATGTCTTTACCGTAGGTTTAATGGATGTATTTACCATAGGTTTAATGGATGTATTTACCGTAGGTTTCAACATAATGGATGTATTTACCGTAGGTTTAATGGATGTATTTACTGTAGGTTTAATGGATGTATTTACCGTAGGTTTAATGGATGTATTTACCGTAGGTTTAATGGATGTATTTACCGTAGGTTTAATGGATGTATTTACCGTAGGTTTAATGGATGTATTTACCGTAGGTTTAATGGATGTATTTACCGTAGGTTTCAACTTAATGGATGTATTTACCGTAGGTTTCAACTTAATGGATGTATTTACCGTAGGTTTAATGGATGTATTTACCGTAGGTTTCAACTTAATGGATGTATTTACCGTAGGTTTAATGGATATATTTACCGTAGGCTTCAACTTAATGGATGTATTTACTGTAGGTTTAATGGATGTATTTACCGTAGGTTTCAACTCAATGGATCTATTTACCATAGGTTTAATGGCTGTATTTACCGTAGGTTTCAACTTAATGGATGTATTTACCGTAGGTTTCAACTTAATGGATGTATTTACCGTAGGTTTAATGGATGTATTTACCGTAGGCTTCAACTTAATGGATGTATTTACCGTAGGTTTAATGGATGTATTTACCGTAGGTTTCAACTCAATGGATCTATTTACCGTAGGTTTAATGGATGTATTTACCGTAGGTTTCAACATAATGGATGTATTTACCGTAGGTTTAATGGATGTATTTACCGTAGGTTTCAACTTAATGGATGTATTTACCGTAGGCTTCAACTTAATGGATGCATTTACCGTAGGTTTCAACTTAATGGATGTATTTACCGTAGGTTTCAACTTAATGGATGTATTTACCGTAGGTTTAATGGATGTATTCAACTTAATGGTACAAAGAGGGATTTAATTCACACCTGTCAGAGTCATCCGTCTCTCCGGTGAATCTCCTTCGGAGTTGGAACACTTGTAGAGTCCTTCGTCTGACCTGGATACTGCAGGGATGGTCATCTCTCCCGTAGTCTCGGTCCTGACGAGGGATCCATCTTTGTAGAAATCGGCTGTGAGGTCAGAGGGAGTTCCCTGATATCTGCAGCGCAGAGTCACAGAATCTCCCACAGTCACAGGAAGGGCAGGGCTCTCCAGGATCACAGCTCCAGCTGTATATAATATATAATCATCATATATAAACAGGTCTCTCCAGGATCACAGCCCCAGCTGTATATAATATATAATCATCATATATAAACAGGTCTCTCCAGGATCACAGCCCCAGCTGTATATAATATATAATCATCATATATAAACAGGTCTCTCCAGGATCACAGCTCCAGCTGTATATAATATATAATCATCATATATAAACAGGGCTCTCCAGGATCACAGCTCCAGCTGTATATAATATATAATCATCATATATAAACAGGTCTCTCCAGGATCACAGCCCCAGCTGTATATAATATATAATCATCATATATAAACAGGTCTCTCCAGGATCACAGCTCCAGCTGTATATAATATATAATCATCATATATAAACAGGGCTCTCCAGGATCACAGCTCCAGCTGTATATAATATATAAACAGGTCTCTCCAGGATCACAGCTCCAGGTGTATATAATATATAATCATTATATATAAACAGGTCTCTCCAGGATCACAGCTCCAGGTGTATATAATATATAATCATCATATATAAACAGGTCTCTCCAGGATCACAGCCCCAGCTGTATATAATATATAATCATCATATATAAACAGGTCTCTCCAGGATCACAGCCCCAGCTGTATATAATATATAATCATCATATATAAACAGGTCTCTCCAGGATCACAGCTCCAGCTGTATATAATATATAAACAGGTCTCTCCAGGATCACAGCTCCAGCTGTATATAATATATAAACAGGGCTCTCCAGGATCACAGCTCCAGCTGTATATAATATATAAACAGGTCTCTCCAGGATCACAGCTCCAGCTGTATATAATATATAAACAGGCCTCTCCAGGATCACAGCTCCAGCTGTATATAATATATAATCATCATATATAAACAGGTCTCTCCAGGATCACAGCTCCAGCTGTATATAATATATAATCATCATATATAAACAGGTCTCTCCAGGATCACAGCTCCAGCTGTATATAATATATAATCATCATATATAAACATAACATCAGCTATCTGAAACAAGATTAATAAACACTAAACACTATAATATTAGTAGATTTGTGGACATACCGTGTACTGTGATGTTGAGAGTAGTGCTGTGTTCTCCAGACCCAGACTCACACCAGTACACCCCACTGTCTGATAGTATTAGTGACACGATGCATGAAAAACCTTGTTGTTTTCCCCAGTCGGTTCCACAAGCTGAAAGCTTCCCAGTCGATGTGTATCTCTTCAGTGTCCATCCAGCAGAGCTCCCTTGAACCTCACAGCTCACAATTAAAGACTCATATTCAAAGAACTGCGATCTGTTGGGACGGACACTCAGAGAGTCTGGAGGAGAGAGAACTGAGAGAAAGAGACAGACAGAGATGTGTCAACGGAAACCTTGGGAAAATCCTCTGCATTATCATTATGTCACGTTCGTTTAGAGAAGGATTGGACCAAGGTGCAGTGTGGTAGGTGAACATCTTCGTTTATTTAAAAATAAACACCAATATTCAACAATATACAAAAACAAACGGAAAGTTCTGAAGGCTACACAGTAACTAACAAAATCAAGTTCCCACAATCTAAGGTGGGAAAAAGGGCTGCCTAAATAAGATCCCCAATCAGAGACAACGATAAACAGCTGCCTCTGATTGGGAACCATACAATTTTTTATTTTATTTTTTATTTTACTAAGCAAGTCAGTTAAGAACATATTCTTATTTTCAATGACGGCCTAGGAACAGTGGGTTAACTGCCTGTTCAGGGGCAGAACGACAGATTTTGTACCTTGTCAGCTCGGGGATTTGAACTTGCAACCTTTCGGTTACTAGTCCAATGCTCTAACCACTAGGCTACACTGAACCCTGTGGTTCTGAGATCTGCCCTACTAGGCCAACAAAGAAATCGAAACATAGATTGCCCACCCTAGTCACACCCCGATCTAACAAAATAGAGAATAAAAAGGATGTCTAAGGTCAGGGCGTGACAGTACCACCCCCCAAAGTACAGACTCCCGGCCGCAAACCTGAACCTTTAGGGGAGGGTCTGGGTGGTAATCTACCCTCAGTGGCGGCTCCAGTGCGGGACGCAGACCCCGCTCCGCACATGGCTGTGCTAACTTTGGTGGCGCCTCTGGTGCGGGGATCGTCGCCGGAAGCTTCGGACTGCCGACCGTCACTGGAGGCTCTGGACTGCCGACCGTCACTGGAGGCTCTGGACTGCCGATCATCACTGGAGGCTCTGGACTGCCGACCGTCGCTGGAGGCTCTGGACTGCCGACCGTCACTGGAGGCAACGGGCTATCAAATCAAATCAAATTTATTTATATAGCCCTTCGTACATCAGCTGATATCTCAAAGTGCTGTACAGAAACCCAGCCTAAAACCCCAAACAGCAAGCAATGCAGGTGTAGAAGCACGGTGGCTAGGAAAAACTCCCTAGAAAGGCCAATACCTAGGAAGAAACCTAGAGAGGAACCAGGCTATGTGGGGTGGCCAGTCCTCTTCTGGCTGTGCCGGGTGGAGATTATAACAGAACATGGCCAAGATGTTCAAATGTTCATAAATGACCAGCATGGTCGAATAATAATAAGGCAGAACAGTTGAAACTGGAGCAGCAGCACAGTCAGGTGGAAGTTGAAACTGGAGCAGCAGCATGGCCAGGTGGACTGGGGACAGCAAGGAGTCATCATGTCAGGTAGTCCTGGGGCATGGTCCTAGGGCTCAGGTCAGTTGAAACTGGAACAGCAGCATGGCCAGGTGGACTGGGGACAGCAAGGAGTCATCATGTCAGGTAGTCCTGGGGCATGGTCCTAGGGCTCAGGTCCTCCGAGAGAGAGAAAGAAAGAGAGAAGGAGAGAATTAGAGAACGCACACTTAGATTCACACAGGACACCGAATAGGACAGGAGAAGTACTCCAGATATAACAAACTGACCCCAGCCCCCCGACACATAAACTACTGCAGCATAAATACTGGAGGCTGAGACAGGAGGGGTCAGGAGACACTGTGGCCCCATCCGAGGACACCCCCGGACAGGGCCAAACAGGAAGGATATAACCCCACCCACTTTGCCAAAGCACAGCCCCCACACCACTAGAGGGATATCTTCAACCACCAACTTACCATCCTGAGACAAGGCTGAGTATAGCCCACAAAGATCTCCGCCACGGCACAACCCAAGGGGGGGCGCCAACCCAGACAGGATGACCACAACAGTGAATCAACCCACTCAGGTGACGCACCCCCTCCAGGGACGGCATGAGAGAGCCCCAGCAAGCCAGTGACTCAGCCCCTGTAATAGGGTTAGAGGCAGAGAATCCCAGTGGAAAGAGGGGAACCGGCCAGGCAGAGACAGCAAGGGCGGTTCGTTGCTCCAGAGCCTTTCCGTTCACCTTCCCACTCCTGGGCCAGACTACACTCAATCATATGACCCACTGAAGAGATGAGTCTTCAGTAAAGACTTAAAGGTTGAGACCGAGTTTGCGTCTCTGACATGGGTAGGCAGACCGTTCCATAAAAATGGAGCTCTATAGGAGAAAGCCCTGCCTCCAGCTGTTTGCTTAGAAATTCTAGGGACAATTAGGAGGCCTGCGTCTTGTGACCGTAGCGTACGTGTAGGTATGTACGGCAGGACCAAATCAGAGAGATAGGTAGGAGCAAGCCCATGTAATGCTTTGTAGGTTAGCAGTAAAACCTTGAAATCAGCCAGTGTAGAGAGGCTAGCACTGGAGTAATATGATCAAATTTTTTGGTTCTAGTCAGGATTCTAGTATTTAGCACTAACTGAAGTTTATTTAGTGCTTTATCCGGGTAGCCGGAAAATAGAGCATTGCAGTAGTCTAACCTAGAAGTGACAAAAGCATGGATTAATTTTTCTGCATCATTTTTGGACAGAAAGTTTCTGATTTTTGCAATGTTACGTAGATGGAAAAAAGCTGTCCTCGAAATGGTCTTGATATGTTCTTCAAAAGAGAGATCAGGGTCCAGAGTAACGCCGAGGTCCTTCACAGTTTTATTTGAGACGACTGTACAACCATTAAGATTAATTGTCAGATTCAACAGAAGATCTCTTTGTTTCTTGGGACCTAGAACAAGCATCTCTGTTTTGTCCGAGTTTAATAGTAGAAAGTTTGCAGCCATCCACTTCCTTATGTCTGAAACACATGCTTCTAGCGAGGGCAATTTTGGGGCTTCACCATGTTTCATTGAAATGTACAGCTGTGTGTCATCCGCATAGCAGTGAAAGTTTACATTATGTTTTCGAATAACATCCCCAAGAGGTAAAATATATAGTGAAAACAATAGTGGTCCTAAAACGGAACCTGAGGAACACCGAACTTTACAGTTGATTTGTCAGAGGACAAACCATTCACAGAGACAAACTGATATCTTTCCGACAGATAAGATCTAAACCAGGCCAGAACATGTCCGTGTAGACCAATTTGGGTTTCCAATCTCTCCAAAAGAATGTGGTGATCGATGGTATCAAAAGCAGCACTAAGGTCTAGGAGCACGAGGACAGATGCAGAGCCTCGGTCCGATGCCATTAAAATGTCATTTACCACCTTCACAAGTGCCGTCTCAGTGCTATGATGGGGTCTAAAACCAGACTGAAGCATTTCGTATACATTGTTTGTCTTCAGGAAGGCAGTGAGTTGCTGCGCAACAGCCTTCTCTAACATTTTTGAGAGGAATGGAAGATTCGATATAGGCCGATAGTTTTTTATATTTTCTGGGTCAAGGTTTGGCTTTTTCAAGAGAGGCTTTATTACTGCCACTTTTAGTGAGTTTGTTATGTTCAACATAGGAGGGCCAAGCACAGGAAGCAGCTCTTTCAGTAGTTTAGTTGGAATAGGGTCCAGTATGCAGCTTGAAGGTTTAGAGGCCATGATTATTTTCATCATTGTGTCAAGAGATATAGTACTAAAACACTTGAGCGTCTCTCTTGATCCTAGGTCCTGGCAGAGTTGTGCAGACTCAGGACAACTGAGGTTTGGAGGAATACGCAGGTTTAAAGAGGAGTCCGTAATTTGCTTTCTAATAATCATAATCTTTTCCTCAAAGAAGTTCATGAATTTATCACTGCTAAAGTGAAAGTCATCCTCTCTTGGGGAATGCTGCTTTTTAGTTAGCTTTGCGACAGTATTAAAAAGGAATTTCGGATTGTTCTTATTTTCCTCAATTAAGTTAGAAAAATAGGATGATCGAGCAGCAGTAAGGGCTCTACGGTACTGCACTGTACCGTCCTTCCAAGCTAGTCGGAAGACTTCCAGTTTGGTGTGGCGCCATTTCCGTTCCAATTTTCTGGAAGCTTGCTTCAGAGCTCGGGTATTTTCTGTGTACCAGGGAGCTAGTTTCTTATGAGACATTTTTTTAGTTTTTAGGGGTGCAACTGCATCTAGGGTATTGCGCAAGGTTAGATTGAGATCCTCAGTTAGGTGGTTAACTGATTTTTGTCCTCTGGCGTCCTTGGGTAGGCAGAGGGAGTCTGGAAGGGCATCAAGGAATCTTTGTGTTGTCTGTGAATTTATAGCACGACTTTTGATGTTCCTTGGTTGGGGTCTAAGCAGATTATTTGTTGCAATTGCAAACGTAATAAAATGGTGGTCCGATAGTCCAGGATTATGAGGAAAAACATTAAGATCCTCAACATTTATTCCATGGGACAAAACTAGGTCCAGCGTATGACTGTGACAGTGAGTGGGTCCAGAGACATGTTGGACAAAACCCACTGAGTCGATGATGGCTCCGAAAGCCTTTTGGAGTGGGTCTGTGGACTTTTCCATGTGAATATTAAAGTCACCAAAGATTAGAATATTATCTGCTATGACTACAAGGTCCGATAAGGATTCAGGGAACTCAGTGAGAAACGCTGTATATGGCCCAGGAGGCCTGTAAACAGTAGCTATAAAAAGTGATTGAGTAGGCTGCATAGATTTCATGACTAGAGGCTCAAAAGACGAAAATGTCATTTTTTTTTTTGTAAATTGAAATTTGCTATCGTAAATGTTAGCAACACCTCCGCCTTTGCGGGATGCACGGGGGATATGGCCACTAGTGTAGCCAGGAGGTGAGGCCTCATTTAAAACAGTAAATTCATCAGGCTTAAGCCATGTTTCAGTCAGGCCAATCGCATCAAGATTATGATCAGTGATTAGTTCATTGACTATAATTGCCTTTGAAGTAAGGGATCTAACATTAAGTAGCCCTATTTTGAGATGTGAGGTATCATGATCTCTTTCAGTAATGACAGGAATGGAGGTGGTCTTTATCCTAGTGAGATTGCTAAGGCGAACACCGCCATGTTTAGTTTTGCCCAACCTAGGTCGAGGCACAGACACGGTCTCAATGGTGATAGCTGAGCTGACTACACTGACTGTGCTAATGGCAGACTCCACTATGCTGGCAGGCTGGCTAACAGCCTGCTGCCTGGCCTGCACCCTATTTCATTGTGGAGCTAGAGGAGTTAGAGCCCTGTCTATGTTGGTAGATAAGATGAGAGCACCCCTCCAGCTAGGATGGAGTCCGTCACTCCTCAGCAGGTCAGGCTTGGTCCTGTTTGTGGGTGAGTCCCAGAAAGAGGGCCAATTATCTACAAATTCTAACTTTTGGGAGGGGCAGAAAACAGTTTTCAACCAGCGATTGAGTTGTGAGACTCTGCTGTAGAGCTCATCACTCCCCCTAACTGGGAGGGGGCCAGAGACAATTACTCGATGCCGACACATCTTTCTAGCTGATATGCACGCAGAAGCTATGTTGCGCTTGGTGATTTCTGACTGTTTCATCCTAACATCGTTGGTGCCGACGTGGATAACAATATCTCTATACTCTCTACACTCGCCAGTTTTAGCTTTAGCCAGCACCATCTTCAGATTAGCCTTAACGTCGGTAGCCCTGCCCCCGGGTAAACAGTGTATGATCGCTGGATGATTCGCTTTAAGTCTAATACTGTGGGTAATGGAGTCGCCAATGACTAGAGTTTTCAATTTGTCAGAGCTAATGGTGGGAAGCTTCGGCGTCTCAGACCCCGTAACGGGAGGAGTAGAGACCAGAGAAGAATCGGCCTCTGACTCCGACCCGCTGCTTAATGGGGAAAACCGGTTGAAAGTTTCTGTCGGCTGAATGAGCGACACCGGTTGAGCGTTCCTACAGCATTTCCTTCCAGAAACCGTGAGAAAGTTGTCCGGCTGCGGGGACTGTGCCAGGGGATTTACAGTACTATCTGTACTTACTGGTGCCACAGACGCTGTTTCATCCTTTCCTACACTGAAATTACCCTTGCCTAACGATTGCGTCTGAAGCTGGGCTTGCAGCACAGCTATCCTCGCCGTAAGGCGAGTACAGCGGCTGCAATTAGAAGGCATCATGTTAATGTTACTACTTAGCTTCGGCTGTTGGAGGTCCTGACGAATCGTGTCCAGATAAAGCGTCCGGAGTGAAAAAGTTGAGGAAAAAAATAAATAAATATATGAACGGTAATTAAAAAGTGAAAACCGTAAAGTTGTCAGGTAGCAAAACAGGTTGGCAACAAAACGCACAGCAACTCGAAAACAAGCCTGCAAGTTGTGACCGGAAATGACGTCAGACGTTCACCAGATGCACGCTCAACAAGACGCACTAATAGGTTACATGGCTATGGATCATCACTGGAGGCTCCGGGCCATGGATCATCACTGGAGGATTCGGGCCATGGATCATCACTGGAGGCTCCGGGCCATGGATCATCACTGGAGGCAACGGGCCATGGATCATCACTGGAGGCTTCGGGCCATGGATCATCACTGGAGGCTCCAGACCATGGATCATCACTGGAGGCTCCGGGCCATGGATCATCACTGGAGGCTCCGGGCCATGGATCATCACTGGAGGCAACGGGCCATGGATCATCACTGGAGGCAACGGGCCATGGATCATCACTGGAGGCTTCGGGCCATGGATCATCACTGGAGGCTCCGGGCCATGGATCATCACTGGAGGCAACGGGCCATGGATCATCACTGGAGGCTCTGGGCCATAGATCATTACTGGAGGCTCCGGGCCATGGATCATCACTGGAGGCTTCGGGCCATAGATCATCACTGGAAGCTTTGTGCGTGGAGCAGGCATAGGACGTACCGGGCTGGGGAGACGCACAGGAGGCCTGGAGTGTAGAGCTGGCACAACGTGTCCTGGACAGATGACAACCTTCGCACGGAAAGTGTGGGTAACTGGCACAGGACGTATCGGGCTGTGGAGGCGCACTGGAGACACGGTGCGTAGAACCGGCACACATTGTACCGGAACGATAACACGCTCCTCAAAGCGAGTGCGGAGAGCTGGCACAGAATGTGCAGGGCTGGGGAGACGTACTGGAGACCCGGTCCGTGGGGCCAGGCACAGTCTTCACCAGACGGTTCCTCAGGACGAGTACGGAGAGCTGGCACAGAATGTGCAGGGCTGGGGAGACGTACTGGAGACCCGGTCCGTGGGGCCAGGCACAGTCTTCACCAGACGGTTCCTCAGGACGAGTACGGAGAGCTGACTCAGGTGGCATTAAACTAAGGACACGCTCTCCTTCAATTTCCCCATCAACTCATTAACTGTCTCTGAGTCCCTTCACTCCCCTCCAAGTTCACCTTCCTCTCCCAGACTGGCTCTGGTTCACTCCTTGACTCCACCGACCCCTCGTGTGCCACCCTCCCCAATACATTTTTGGGGCTGCCTCTCATGCTTGCGTCGTGGCTGCGAACCCCGGAGTCGTAGTTTACCGTCCTTCGCTGCCTCCACCTACTTCCATGGCAGGGTCTTGTCCCCTGCCATTACCTCTTCCCATTGTCCATTATGTCCTCCACTCCCTTTTCTCCCGGGTCCAGGATCCCTGCTCCTCCTGGCCATGCTGCTTGGTCCTTTGGTGGTGGGATCTTCTGTCACGTTCGTTGAAATGATTGGACCAAGGCGCAGCGTGCGTAGAGTTCCACATTATATTTAATCGTGAAACTTACAACAAAAACAACAAAGAATATAACAAACGCGCAGTATTGCAGTGCACAAGGCAACTATACAAAAACAAGATCCCACAAACTAAGGTGGGAAAAAGGCTGCCTAAGTATGATCCCCAATCAGAGACAATGATAGACAGCTGCCTCTGATTGGGAACCATACTAGGCCAAACAAAGAAATAGAAAAACTAGAATGCCCACCCAAATCACACCCTGACCTAACCAAATAGAGAAATAAAAAGGATCTTTAAGGACAGGGCATGACACATTAACAGCAGATTTGTACATTTCCTCAGTGAAAACAATGTACTGAGCAAATGTCAAATTTACTTTTTACCAAAATACCATACAACAGACCACGTATTCACCCTGCTCACCCTAACTGACAAATAAACAAACCAAAACAAAGGCAAAGTCTTCTCATGCTTTGTTGAATTAAAAAAATATTTCGACTGAATTTGGCATGAGGGTCTGCTGTACAAATTGATGGAAAGTGGTGTTGGGGGAAAAACATATGACATTATAAAATCCATGTACACAAACAACAAGTGTGCAGTTAAAATAGGCAAAAAACACACACATTTCTTCCCACAGGGCCGTGGGGTGAGACAGGGATGCAGCTTAAGCCCCACCCTCTGACATATATCAACGAATTGGCGCGGGCACTAGAAAAGTCGGCAGCACCCGGCCTCACCCTACTAGAATCTGAAGTCAAATGTCGACTGTTTGATGATGATCTGGTGCTTCTGTCACCAACCAAGGAGGGCCTACAGCAGCACCTAGATATTCTGCACAGATTCTGTCAGACCTGGGCCCTGACAGTAAATCTCAGTAAGACCAAAATAATTGTGTTTAAAAAAAAGGTCCAGTCAGCCAGACCACAAATACAAATTCCATCTAGACACCGTTGCCCTGGAGCACACAAAAACTATACATACCTTGGCCTAAACATCAGCGCCACAGGTAACTTCCACATAGCTGTGAACGATCTGAGAGGCAAGAAGGGCATTCTATGCCATCAACAGGAACATAACATTTGACATCCCAATTAAGATCTGGCTAAAAATACTTGAATCAGTTCTAGAAACCATTGCCCTTTCTGGTTGTGAGGTCTGGGGTCCGCTCACCAACCAAGACTTCACAAAATGGGACAAACACCAAATTTGAGACTCTGCATGCAGAATTCTGCAAAAATATCCTCAGTGTACAACGTAGAACACCAAATAATTCATGCAGAGCAGAATTAGGCCGATACCCACTAATTATCAAAATCCCGAAAAGAGCCGTTAAATTCTACAACCACCTAAAAGGAAGCGATTCCCAAACCTTCCATAACAAAGCCATCACCTACAGAGAGATGAACCTGGAGAAGAGTCCCCTAAGCAAGCTGGTCCTGGGGCTCTGTTCACAAACACAAACACACCCCACAGAGCACCAGGACAGCAACACAATTAGACCCAATCAAATCATGAGAAAACAAAAAGAGAATTACTTGACACATTGGAATTAACAACAATACAGAACAAACTAGAATGCTATTTGGCCCGAAACAGAGAGTACACAGTGTCAGAACAGCACTGAATTTCTGAATGGCTTAAAATGTGCATTTCCTAAAACAAAATAGAACTATTTGGAATGTGATTTCTTTTTATTTCCTCACCTGTCAGAGTCATCAGCCTCTCCAGTGATTCTCCTTCAGAGTTGGAACACTTGTAGAGTCCTTCATCTGACTTGGATACTGCAGGGATGGTCATCTCTCCTGTAGTCTCAGTCCTGATGAGGGATCCATCTTTGTAGAAATCGGCTGTGTGGTTTGAGTGTGTTACATTAATTTCCTTGTCCTTTCTGTATCGGCAGCGCAGAGTCACAGAATGTCCCTCAGTCACAGGAAGGGCAGGGCTTTCCAGGATCACAGCCCCAGCTGTATATAATATATAATCATCATATATTAACAGGGCTCTCCAGGATCACAGCTCCAGCTGTGTATAATATATAATCATCATATATTAACAGGGCTCTCCAGGATCACAGCTCCAGCTGTGTATAATATATAATCATCATATATAAACAGGGCTCTCCAGGATCACAGCTCCAGGTGTATATAATATATAATCATCATATATAAACAGGGCTCTCCAGGATCACAGCCCCAGCTGTATATAATATATAAACAGGTCTCTCCAGGATCACAGCCCCAGCTGTATATAATATATAAACAGGTCTCTCCAGGATCACAGCTCCAGCTGTATATAATATATAATCATCATATATAAACAGGGCTCTCCAGGATCACAGCTCCAGCTGTATATAATATATAAACAGGTCTCTCCAGGATCACAGCTCCAGGTGTATATAATATATAATCATCATATATTAACAGGTCTCTCCAGGATCACAGCTCCAGCTGTATATAATATATAAACAGGTCTCTCCAGGATCACAGCCCCAGCTGTATATAATATATAATCATCATATATTAACAGGTCTCTCCAGGATCACAGCTCCAGCTGTATATAATATATAAACAGGTCTCTCCAGGATCACAGCTCCAGGTGTATATAATATATAATCATCATATATTAACAGGTCTCTCCAGGATCACAGCTCCAGCTGTATATAATATATAATCATCATATATAAACAGGTCTCTCCAGGATCACAGCTCCAGCTGTATATAATATATAATCATCATATATAAACAGGTCTCTCCAGGATCACAGCTCCAGCTGTATATAATATATAAACAGGTCTCTCCAGGATCACAGCCCCAGCTGTATATAATATATAATCATCATATATTAACAGGTCTCTCCAGGATCACAGCTCCAGCTGTATATAATATATAATCATCATATATAAACAGGTCTCTCCAGGATCACAGCTCCAGCTGTATATAATATATAAACAGGTCTCTCCAGGATCACAGCCCCAGCTGTATATAATATATAATCATCATATATTAACAGGTCTCTCCAGGATCACAGCTCCAGCTGTATATAATATATAAACAGGCCTCTCCAGGATCACAGCCCCAGCTGTATATAATATATAAACAGGTCTCTCCAGGATCACAGCCCCAGCTGTATATAATATATAATCATCATATATTAACAGGTCTCTCCAGGATCACAGCCCCAGCTGTATATAATATATAAACAGGTCTCTCCAGGATCACAGCTCCAGGTGTATATAATATATAATCATCATATATAAACAGGTCTCTCCAGGATCACAGCACCAGCTGTATATAATATATAAACAGGGCTCTCCAGGATCACAGCACCAGCTGTATATAATATATAATCATCATATATAAACAGGTCTCTCCAGGATCACAGCACCAGCTGTATATAATATATAAACAGGGCTCTCCAGGATCACAGCACCAGCTGTATATAATATATAATCATCATATATAAACATAACATCAGCTATCTGAAACCAGATTAAACACTAAACACTATAATATTAGTAGATTTGTGGACATACCGTGTACTGTGATGTTGACAGTAGTGCTGTGTTCTCCAGACCCAGACTCACACCAGTACACCCCACTGTCTGATAGTATTAGTGACACGATGCATGAAAAAACTTGTTGTTTTCCCCAGTCGGTTCCACAAGCTGAAAGCTTCCCAGTCGATGTGTATCTCTTCAGTGTCCATCCAGCAGAGCTCCCTTGAACCTCACAGCTCACAATTAAAGACTCATATTCAAAGAACTGAGATCTGTTGGGACGGACGCTCAGAGATACTGGAGGAAGAGAGAGGGGGGGGGGGACAGAGAGGAGTGGGACACAGAGAGACAGAAAGACAGAGGAGGGGGAGACAGAGAGACAGGGAGACAGAGAGATAGAGGAAGGGGAGACAGAAAGAGAGAGAAAGGGTCAGTCTGAGAGATGTATCACTCTCACATCTAAGTTACTCTTTGATTAGTTCTACCAGTCTACACCAGATTCAATATGAGACCATTTGATTAGTTCTACCAGTCTACACCAGATTCAATATGAAACCATTTGATGAGTCCTACAAGTCTACACCCGATTCAATATGAAACCATTTGATGATTCTACCAATCTACACCAGATTCAATATGAAATCCTTTGATTATTCTACCAGTCTACACCCGATTCAATATGAAACCATTTGATTAGTTATACCGGTCTACACCAGATTCAATATGAAATCCTTTGATTATTCTACCAGTCTACACCCGATTCAATATGAGACCATTTGATTAGTTCTACCAGTCTACACCAGATTCAATATGAGACCATTTGATTAGTTCTACCAGTCTACACCAGATTCAATATGAAATCCTTTGATTAGTTCTACCAGTCTACACCAGATTCAATATGAAATCCTTTGATGAGTTCTACCAGTCTACACCAGATTCAATATGAGACCCTGGTTTGAACCCAGATATCCTGCACCGCAAATGACTGTTTTAGCCCACTGAGCTTAAGCCTCGTGTACCCAATACAAGTCTTCATGTCTCAGACCAGGTTACTTGTCATCACGTGGGCGTGTTTCAACAAACCACTTCTGTTACACAGTAGTCTTTCCAACTAAACCAAATCAATGACTCAGTCATTCAAACTGTTGGCTGTTGAAGAGGCTGACTGAGACTGCAGGCAGGTGACATCACAGAGAGAAGAGTCTTGTAAAAAGCACGAGCTGACTCACATCCAGGTGACATCACAGAGAGAATAGTCTTGTAAAAAGCACTGACTCACATCCAGGTGACATCACAGAGAGAATAGTCTTGTAAAAAGCACTAGCTGACTCACATCCAGGTGACATCACAGAGAGAATAGTCTTGTAAAAAGCACTGACTCACATCCAGGTGTCATCACAGAGAGAATAGTCTTGTAAAAAGCACTAGCTGACTCACATCCAGGTGTCATCACAGAGCGAATAGTCTTGTAAAAAGCACTGACTCACATCCAGGTGACATCACAGAGAGAATAGTCCTGTAAAAAGCACTGACTCACATCCAGGTGTCATCACAGAGAGAATAGTCCCGTAAAAAGCACTGACTCACATCCAGGTGACATCACAGAGAGAATAGTATTATAAAAAGCACTAGCTGACTCACATCCAGGTGTCATCACAGAGAAAATAGTCTTGTAAAAAGCACTGACTCACATCCAGGTGTCATCACAGAGAGAATAGTCTAAATGCTGACTCACATCCAGGTGTCATCACAGAGAGAATAGTCTAAAAGCTGACTCACATCCAGGTGTCATCACAGAGAGAATAGTCTTGTAAATAGCACTAGCTGACTCACATCCAGGTGACATCACAGAGAGAATGGTCTTGTAAAAAGCACTGACTCACATCCCGGTGACATCACGGAGAGAATAGTCTAAAAGCTGACTCACATCCAGGTGTCATCACAGAGAGAATGGTCTTGTAAATAGCACTAGCTGACTCACATCCAGGTGTCATCACAGAGAGAATAGTCTTGTAAAAAGCACTAGCTGACTCACATCCAGGTGTCATCACAGAGAGAATAGTCTTGTAAAAAGCACTAGCTGACTCACATCCAGGTGTCATCACAGAGGGAATAGTCCTGTAAAAAGCACTAGCTGACTCACATCCAGGTGTCATCACAGAGAGAATAGTCTCGTAAAAAGCACTAGCTGACTCACATCCAGGTGACATCACAGAGAGAATAGTCTTGTAAAAAGCACTAGCTGACTCACATCCAGGTGACATCACAGAGAGAATAGTCTTGTAAAAAGCACTGACTCACATCCAGGTGACATCACAGAGAGAATAGTCTTGTAAAAAGCACTAGCTGACTCACATCCAGGTGTCATCACAGAGAGAATAGTCCTGTAAAAAGCACTGACTCACATCCAGGTGACATCACAGAGAGAATAGTCTAAAAGCTGACTCACATCCAGGTGTCATCACAGAGAGAATAGTCTTGTAAAAAGCACTAGCTGACTCACATCCAGGTGTCATCACAGAGAGAATAGTCCTGTAAAAAGCACTAGCTGACTCACATCCAGGTGTCATCACAGAGAGAATAGTCTCGTAAAAAGCACTAGCTGACTCACATCCAGGTGACATCACAGAGAGAATAGTCTTGTAAAAAGCACTAGCTGACTCACATCCAGGTGACATCACAGAGAGAATAGTCTTGTAAAAAGCACTGACTCACATCCAGGTGACATCACAGAGAGAATAGTCTTGTAAAAAGCACTGACTCACATCCAGGTGACATCACAGAGAGAATAGTCTTGTAAAAAGCACTAGCTGACTCACATCCAGGTGTCATCACAGAGAGAATAGTCTAAATGCTGACTCACATCCAGGTGTCATCACAGAGAGAATAGTCATTTAAAAAGCACTGACTCACATCCAGGTGACATCACAGAGAGAATAGTCTAAAAGCTGACTCACATCCAGGTGTCATCACAGAGAGAATAGTCTTGTAAAAAGCACTAGCTGACTCACATCCAGGTGTCATCACAGAGAGAATAGTCCTGTAAAAAGCACTGACTCACATCCAGGTGACATCACAGAGAGAATAGTCTAAAAGCTGACTCACATCCAGGTGTCATCACAGAGAGAATAGTCTTGTAAAAAGCACTGATTCACATCCAGGTGACATCACAGAGAGAATGGTCTTGTAAAAAGCACTGACTCACATCCCGGTGACATCACGGAGAGAATAGTCTTGTAAAAAGCACTAGCTGACTCACATCCAGGTGTCATCACAGAGAGAATAGTCTTGTAAAAAGCACTAGCTGACTCACATCCAGGTGTCATCACAGAGGGAATAGTCCTGTAAAAAGCACTAGCTGACTCACATCCAGGTGTCATCACAGAGAGAATAGTCTCGTAAAAAGCACTAGCTGACTCACATCCAGGTGACATCACAGAGAGAATAGTCTTGTAAAAAGCACTAGCTGACTCACATCCAGGTGACATCACAGAGAGAATAGTCTTGTAAAAAGCACTGACTCACATCCAGGTGACATCACAGAGAGAATAGTCTCGTAAAAAGCACTAGCTGACTCACATCCAGGTGACATCACAGAGAGAATAGTCTTGTAAAAAGCACTAGCTGACTCACATCCAGGTGACATCACAGAGAGAATAGTCTTGTAAAAAGCACTGACTCACATCCAGGTGACATCACAGAGAGAATAGTCTTGTAAAAAGCACTAGCTGACTCACATCCAGGTGTCATCACAGAGAGAATAGTCCTGTAAAAAGCACTGACTCACATCCAGGTGACATCACAGAGAGAATAGTCTAAAAGCTGACTCACATCCAGGTGTCATCACAGAGAGAATAGTCTTGTAAAAAGCACTAGCTGACTCACATCCAGGTGTCATCACAGAGAGAATAGTCCTGTAAAAAGCACTAGCTGACTCACATCCAGGTGTCATCACAGAGAGAATAGTCTCGTAAAAAGCACTAGCTGACTCACATCCAGGTGACATCACAGAGAGAATAGTCTTGTAAAAAGCACTAGCTGACTCACATCCAGGTGACATCACAGAGAGAATAGTCTTGTAAAAAGCACTGACTCACATCCAGGTGACATCACAGAGAGAATAGTCTTGTAAAAAGCACTGACTCACATCCAGGTGACATCACAGAGAGAATAGTCTTGTAAAAAGCACTAGCTGACTCACATCCAGGTGTCATCACAGAGAGAATAGTCTAAATGCTGACTCACATCCAGGTGTCATCACAGAGAGAATAATCCTGTAAAAAGCACTGACTCACATCCAGGTGACATCACAGAGAGAATAGTCTAAAAGCTGACTCACATTCAGGTGTCATCACAGAGAGAATAGTCTTGTAAAAAGCACTAGCTGACTCACATCCAGGTGTCATCACAGAGAGAATAGTCTTGTAAAAAGCACTAGCTGACTCACATCCAGGTGACATCACAGAGAGAATAGTCTAAAAGCTGACTCACATCCAGGTGTCATCACAGAGAGAATAGTCTTGTAAAAAGCACTAGCTGACTCACATCCAGGTGTCATCACAGAGAGAATAGTCCTGTAAAAAGCACTGACTCACATCCAGGTGACATCACAGAGAGAATAGTCTAAAAGCTGACTCACATCCAGGTGTCATCACAGAGAGAATAGTCTTGTAAAAAGCACTAGCTGACTCACATCCAGGTGTCATCACAGAGAGAATAGTCCTGTAAAAAGCACTAGCTGACTCACATCCAGGTGTCATCACAGAGAGAATAGTCTCGTAAAAAGCACTAGCTGACTCACATCCAGGTGACATCACAGAGAGAATAGTCTTGTAAAAAGCACTAGCTGACTCACATCCAGGTGACATCACAGAGAGAATAGTCTTGTAAAAAGCACTGACTCACATCCAGGTGACATCACAGAGAGAATAGTCTTGTAAAAAGCACTGACTCACATCCAGGTGACATCACAGAGAGAATAGTCTTGTAAAAAGCACTAGCTGACTCACATCCAGGTGTCATCACAGAGAGAATAGTCTAAATGCTGACTCACATCCAGGTGTCATCACAGAGAGAATAGTCCTGTAAAAAGCACTGACTCACATCCAGGTGACATCACAGAGAGAATAGTCTAAAAGCTGACTCACATCCAGGTGTCATCACAGAGAGAATAGTCTTGTAAAAAGCACTAGCTGACTCACATCCAGGTGTCATCACAGAGAGAATAGTCTTGTAAAAAGCACTAGCTGACTCACATCCAGGTGACATCACAGAGAGAATAGTCTTGTAAAAAGCACTGACTCACATCCAGGTGTCATCACAGAGAGAATAGTCTTGTAAAAAGCACTGATTCACATCCAGGTGACATCACAGAGAGAATGGTCTTGTAAAAAGCACTGACTCACATCCCGGTGACATCACGGAGAGAATAGTCTTGTAAAAAGCACTAGCTGACTCACATCCAGGTGTCATCACAGAGAGAATAGTCTTGTAAAAAGCACTAGCTGACTCACATCCAGGTGTCATCACAGAGGGAATAGTCCTGTAAAAAGCACTAGCTGACTCACATCCAGGTGTCATCACAGAGAGAATAGTCTCGTAAAAAGCACTAGCTGACTCACATCCAGGTGACATCACAGAGAGAATAGTCTTGTAAAAAGCACTAGCTGACTCACATCCAGGTGACATCACAGAGAGAATAGTCTTGTAAAAAGCACTGACTCACATCCAGGTGACATCACAGAGAGAATAGTCTTGTAAAAAGCACTGACTCACATCCAGGTGACATCACAGAGAGAATAGTCTTGTAAAAAGCACTAGCTGACTCACATCCAGGTGTCATCACAGAGAGAATAGTCTAAATGCTGACTCACATCCAGGTGTCATCACAGAGAGAATAGTCTTGTAAAAAGCACTAGCTGACTCACATCCAGGTGTCATCACAGAGAGAATAGTCCTGTAAAAAGCACTGACTCACATCCAGGTGACATCACAGAGAGAATAGTCTAAAAGCTGACTCACATCCAGGTGTCATCACAGAGAGAATAGTCCTGTAAAAAGCACTAGCTGACTCACATCCAGGTGTCATCACAGAGAGAATAGTCTCGTAAAAAGCACTAGCTGACTCACATCCAGGTGACATCACAGAGAGAATAGTCTTGTAAAAAGCACTAGCTGACTCACATCCAGGTGACATCACAGAGAGAATAGTCTTGTAAAAAGCACTGACTCACATCCAGGTGACATCACAGAGAGAATAGTCTTGTAAAAAGCACTGACTCACATCCAGGTGACATCACAGAGAGAATAGTCTTGTAAAAAGCACTAGCTGACTCACATCCAGGTGTCATCACAGAGAGAATAGTCTAAATGCTGACTCACATCCAGGTGTCATCACAGAGAGAATAGTCCTGTAAAAAGCACTGACTCACATCCAGGTGACATCACAGAGAGAATAGTCTAAAAGCTGACTCACATCCAGGTGTCATCACAGAGAGAATAGTCTATTAAAAAGCACTAGCTGACTCACATCCAGGTGTCATCACAGAGAGAATAGTCTTGTAAAAAGCACTAGCTGACTCACATCCAGGTGACATCACAGAGAGAATAGTCTTGTAAAAAGCACTGACTCACATCCAGGTGTCATCACAGAGAGAATAGTCTTGTAAAAAGCACTGACTCACATCCAGGTGACATCACAGAGAGAATAGTCTTGTAAAAAGCACTAGCTGTCTCACATCCAGGTGACATCACAGAGAGAATAGTCTTGAAAAAAGCACTGACTCACATCCAGGTGACATCACAGAGAGAATAGTATTATAAAAAGCACTAGCTGACTCACATCCAGGTGTCATCACAGAGAGAATAGTCTAAAAGCTGACTCACATCCAGGTGACATCACAGAGAGAATAGTATTATAAAAAGCACTAGCTGACTCACATCCAGGTGTCATCACAGAGAGAATAGTCTAAAAGCTGACTCACATCCAGGTGTCATCACAGAGAGAATAGTCTTGTAAAAAGCACTGATTCACATCCAGGTGACATCACAGAGAGAATGGTCTTGTAAAAAGCACTGACTCACATCCCGGTGACATCACGGAGAGAATAGTCTTGTAAAAAGCACTAGCTGACTCACATCCAGGTGTCATCACAGAGAGAATAGTCTTGTAAAAAGCACTAGCTGACTCACATCCAGGTGTCATCACAGAGGGAATAGTCCTGTAAAAAGCACTAGCTGACTCACATCCAGGTGTCATCACAGAGAGAATAGTCTTGTAAAAAGCACTAGCTGACTCACATCCAGGTGACATCACAGAGAGAATAGTCTTGTAAAAAGCACTAGCTGACTCACATCCAGGTGTCATCACAGAGAGAATAGTCTAAATGCTGACTCACATCCAGGTGTCATCACAGAGAGAATAGTCTTGTAAAAAGCACTAGCTGACTCACATCCAGGTGTCATCACAGAGAGAATAGTCCTGTAAAAAGCACTGACTCACATCCAGGTGACATCACAGAGAGAATAGTCTAAAAGCTGACTCACATCCAGGTGTCATCACAGAGAGAATAGTCCTGTAAAAAGCACTAGCTGACTCACATCCAGGTGTCATCACAGAGAGAATAGTCTCGTAAAAAGCACTAGCTGACTCACATCCAGGTGTCATCACAGAGAGAATAGTCTCGTAAAAAGCACTAGCTGACTCACATCCAGGTGACATCACAGAGAGAATAGTCTTGTAAAAAGCACTAGCTGACTCACATCCAGGTGACATCACAGAGAGAATAGTCTTGTAAAAAGCACTGACTCACATCCAGGTGACATCACAGAGAGAATAGTCTTGTAAAAAGCACTGACTCACATCCAGGTGACATCACAGAGAGAATAGTCTTGTAAAAAGCACTAGCTGACTCACATCCAGGTGTCATCACAGAGAGAATAGTCTAAATGCTGACTCACATCCAGGTGTCATCACAGAGAGAATAGTCTTGTAAAAAGCACTAGCTGACTCACATCCAGGTGTCATCACAGAGAGAATAGTCCTGTAAAAAGCACTGACTCACATCCAGGTGACATCACAGAGAGAATAGTCTAAAAGCTGACTCACATCCAGGTGTCATCACAGAGAGAATAGTCCTGTAAAAAGCACTAGCTGACTCACATCCAGGTGTCATCACAGAGAGAATAGTCTCGTAAAAAGCACTAGCTGACTCACATCCAGGTGTCATCACAGAGAGAATAGTCTCGTAAAAAGCACTAGCTGACTCACATCCAGGTGACATCACAGAGAGAATAGTCTTGTAAAAAGCACTAGCTGACTCACATCCAGGTGACATCACAGAGAGAATAGTCTTGTAAAAAGCACTGACTCACATCCAGGTGACATCACAGAGAGAATAGTCTTGTAAAAAGCACTGACTCACATCCAGGTGACATCACAGAGAGAATAGTCTTGTAAAAAGCACTAGCTGACTCACATCCAGCTGTCATCACAGAGAGAATAGTCTAAATGCTGACTCACATCCAGGTGTCATCACAGAGAGAATAGTCCTGTAAAAAGCACTGACTCACATCCAGGTGACATCACAGAGAGAATAGTCTAAAAGCTGACTCACATCCAGGTGTCATCACAGAGAGAATAGTCTATTAAAAAGCACTAGCTGACTCACATCCAGGTGTCATCACAGAGAGAATAGTCTTGTAAAAAGCACTAGCTGACTCACATCCAGGTGACATCACAGAGAGAATAGTCTTGTAAAAAGCACTGACTCACATCCAGGTGTCATCACAGAGAGAATACTCTTGTAAAAAGCACTGACTCACATCCAGGTGACATCACAGAGAGAATAGTCTTGTAAAAAGCACTAGCTGTCTCACATCCAGGTGACATCACAGAGAGAATAGTCTTGAAAAAAGCACTGACTCACATCCAGGTGACATCACAGAGAGAATAGTATTATAAAAAGCACTAGCTGACTCACATCCAGGTGTCATCACAGAGAGAATAGTCTAAAAGCTGACTCACATCCAGGTGACATCACAGAGAGAATAGTATTATAAAAAGCACTAGCTGACTCACATCCAGGTGTCATCACAGAGAGAATAGTCTAAAAGCTGACTCACATCCAGGTGTCATCACAGAGAGAATAGTCTTGTAAAAAGCACTGATTCACATCCAGGTGACATCACAGAGAGAATGGTCTTGTAAAAAGCACTGACTCACATCCCGGTGACATCACGGAGAGAATAGTCTTGTAAAAAGCAATAGCTGACTCACATCCAGGTGTCATCACAGAGAGAATAGTCTTGTAAAAAGCACTAGCTGACTCACATCCAGGTGTCATCACAGAGGGAATAGTCCTGTAAAAAGCACTAGCTGACTCACATCCAGGTGTCATCACAGAGAGAATAGTCTTGTAAAAAGCACTAGCTGACTCACATCCAGGTGACATCACAGAGAGAATAGTCTTGTAAAAAGCACTAGCTGACTCACATCCAGGTGTCATCACAGAGAGAATAGTCTAAATGCTGACTCACATCCAGGTGTCATCACAGAGAGAATAGTCTTGTAAAAAGCACTAGCTGACTCACATCCAGGTGTCATCACAGAGAGAATAGTCCTGTAAAAAGCACTGACTCACATCCAGGTGACATCACAGAGAGAATAGTCTAAAAGCTGACTCACATCCAGGTGTCATCACAGAGAGAATAGTCTTGTAAAAAGCACTGACTCACATCCAGGTGACATCACAGAGAGAATAGTCTTGTAAAAAGCACTGATTCACATCCAGGTGACATCACAGAGAGAATAGTCTTGTAAAAAGCACTAGCTGACTCACATCCAGGTGTCATCACAGAGAGAATAGTCCTGTAAAAAGCACTGACTCACATCCAGGTGACATCACAGAGAGAATAGTCTAAAAGCTGACTCACATCCAGGTGTCATCACAGAGAGAATAGTCTTGTAAAAAGCACTAGCTGACTCACATCCAGGTGTCATCACAGAGAGAATAGTCCTGTAAAAAGCACTAGCTGACTCACATCCAGGTGTCATCACAGAGAGAATAGTCTCGTAAAAAGCACTAGCTGACTCACATCCAGGTGACATCACAGAGAGAATAGTCTTGTAAAAAGCACTGACTCACATCCAGGTGACATCACAGAGAGAATAGTCTTGTAAATAGCACTAGCTGACTCACATCCAGGTGTCATCACAGAGAGAATAGTCTAAATGCTGACTCACATCCAGGTGTCATCACAGAGAGAATAGTCATTTAAAAAGCACTGACTCACATCCAGGTGACATCACAGAGAGAATAGTCTAAAAGCTGACTCACATCCAGGTGTCATCACAGAGAGAATAGTCTTGTAAAAAGCACTAGCTGACTCACATCCAGGTGTCATCACAGAGAGAATAGTCCTGTAAAAAGCACTGACTCACATCCAGGTGACATCACAGAGAGAATAGTCTAAAAGCTGACTCACATCCAGGTGTCATCACAGAGAGAATAGTCCTGTAAAAAGCACTAGCTGACTCACATCCAGGTGTCATCACAGAGAGAATAGTCTCGTAAAAAGCACTAGCTGACTCACATCCAGGTGACATCACAGAGAGAATAGTCTTGTAAAAAGCACTAGCTGACTCACATCCAGGTGACATCACAGAGAGAATAGTCTTGTAAAAAGCACTGACTCACATCCAGGTGACATCACAGAGAGAATAGTCTTGTAAAAAGCACTGACTCACATCCAGGTGACATCACAGAGAGAATAGTCTTGTAAAAAGCACTAGCTGACTCACATCCAGGTGTCATCACAGAGAGAATAGTCTAAATGCTGACTCACATCCAGGTGTCATCACAGAGAGAATAATCCTGTAAAAAGCACTGACTCACATCCAGGTGACATCACAGAGAGAATAGTCTAAAAGCTGACTCACATCCAGGTGTCATCACAGAGAGAATAGTCTTGTAAAAAGCACTAGCTGACTCACATCCAGGTGTCATCACAGAGAGAATAGTCTTGTAAAAAGCACTAGCTGACTCACATCCAGGTGACATCACAGAGAGAATAGTCTAAAAGCTGTCTCACATCCAGGTGTCATCACAGAGAGAATAGTCTTGCAAAAAGCACTGACTCACATCCAGCTGACATCACAGAGAGAATAGTCTTGTAAAAAGCACTAGCTGACTCACATCCAGGTGACATCACAGAGAGAATAGTCTTGTAAAAAGCACTGACTCACATCCAGGTGTCATCACAGAGAGAATAGTCTTGTAAAAAGCACTGACTCACATCCAGGTGACATCACAGAGAGAATGGTCTTGTAAAAAGCACTGACTCACATCCCGGTGACATCACGGAGAGAATAGTCTTGTAAAAAGCACTAGCTGACTCACATCCAGGTGTCATCACAGAGAGAATAGTCTTGTAAAAAGCACTAGCTGACTCCCATCCAGGTGTCATCACAGAGGGAATAGTCCTGTAAAAAGCACTAGCTGACTCACATCCAGGTGTCATCACAGAGAGAATAGTCTCGTAAAAAGCACTAGCTGACTCACATCCAGGTGACATCACAGAGAGAATAGTCTTGTAAAAAGCACTAGCTGACTCACATCCAGGTGACATCACAGAGAGAATAGTCTTGTAAAAAGCACTGACTCACATCCAGGTGACATCACAGAGAGAATAGTCTTGTAAAAAGCACTGACTCACATCCAGGTGACATCACAGAGAGAATAGTCTTGTAAAAAGCACTAGCTGACTCACATCCAGGTGTCATCACAGAGAGAATAGTCTAAATGCTGACTCACATCCAGGTGTCATCACAGAGAGAATAGTCTTGTAAAAAGCACTAGCTGACTCACATCCAGGTGTCATCACAGAGAGAATAGTCCTGTAAAAAGCACTGACTCACATCCAGGTGACATCACAGAGAGAATAGTCTAAAAGCTGACTCACATCCAGGTGTCATCACAGAGAGAATAGTCTTGTAAAAAGCACTAGCTGACTCACATCCAGGTGTCATCACAGAGAGAATAGTCCTGTAAAAAGCACTAGCTGACTCACATCCAGGTGTCATCACAGAGAGAATAGTCTCGTAAAAAGCACTAGCTGACTCACATCCAGGTGACATCACAGAGAGAATAGTCTTGTAAAAAGCACTAGCTGACTCACATCCAGGTGACATCACAGAGAGAATAGTCTTGTAAAAAGCACTGACTCACATCCAGGTGACATCACAGATAGAATAGTCTTGTAAAAAGCACTGACTCACATCCAGGTGACATCACAGAGAGAATAGTCTTGTAAAAAGCACTAGCTGACTCACATCCAGGTGTCATCACAGAGAGAATAGTCTAAATGCTGACTCACATCCAGGTGTCATCACAGAGAGAATAGTCCTGTAAAAAGCACTGACTCACATCCAGGTGACATCACAGAGAGAATAGTCTAAAAGCTGACTCACATCCAGGTGTCATCACAGAGAGAATAGTCTTGTAAAAAGCACTAGCTGACTCACATCCAGGTGTCATCACAGAGAGAATAGTCTTGTAAAAAGCACTAGCTGACTCACATCCAGGTGACATCACAGAGAGAATAGTCTTGTAAAAAGCACTGACTCACATCCAGGTGTCATCACAGAGAGAATAGTCTTGTAAAAAGCACTGACTCACATCCAGGTGACATCACAGAGAGAATAGTCTTGTAAAAAGCACTAGCTGTCTCACATCCAGGTGACATCACAGAGAGAATAGTCTTGAAAAAAGCACTGACTCACATCCAGGTGACATCACAGAGAGAATAGTCTTGTAAATAGCACTAGCTGACTCACATCCAGGTGTCATCACAGAGAGAATAGTCTTGTAAATAGCACTAGCTGACTCACATCCAGGTGACATCACAGAGAGAATGGTCTTGTAAAAAGCACTGACTCACATCCCGGTGACATCACGGAGAGAATAGTCTAAAAGCTGACTCACATCCAGGTGTCATCACAGAGAGAATAGTCTTGTAAATAGCACTAGCTGACTCACATCCAGGTGTCATCACAGAGAGAATAGTCTTGTAAAAAGCACTAGCTGACTCACATCCAGGTGTCATCACAGAGAGAATAGTCTTGTAAAAAGCACTAGCTGACTCACATCCAGGTGTCATCACAGAGGGAATAGTCCTGTAAAAAGCACTAGCTGACTCACATCCAGGTGTCATCACAGAGAGAATAGTCTCGTAAAAAGCACTAGCTGACTCACATCCAGGTGACATCACAGAGAGAATAGTCTTGTAAAAAGCACTAGCTGACTCACATCCAGGTGACATCACAGAGAGAATAGTCTTGTAAAAAGCACTGACTCACATCCAGGTGACATCACAGAGAGAATAGTCTTGTAAAAAGCACTGACTCACATCCAGGTGACATCACAGAGAGAATAGTCTTGTAAAAAGCACTAGCTGACTCACATCCAGGTGACATCACAGAGAGAATAGTCTTGTAAAAAGCACTGACTCACATCCAGGTGACATCACAGAGAGAATAGTCTTGTAAAAAGCACTGACTCACATCCAGGTGACATCACAGAGAGAATAGTCTTGTAAAAAGCACTAGCTGACTCACATCCAGGTGTCATCACAGAGAGAATAGTCTAAATGCTGAAACACATCCAGGTGTCATCACAGAGAGAATAGTCATTTAAAAAGCACTGACTCACATCCAGGTGACATCACAGAGAGAATAGTCTAAAAGCTGACTCACATCCAGGTGTCATCACAGAGAGAATAGTCTTGTAAAAAGCACTAGCTGACTCACATCCAGGTGTCATCACAGAGAGAATAGTCCTGTAAAAAGCACTGACTCACATCCAGGTGACATCACAGAGAGAATAGTCTAAAAGCTGACTCACATCCAGGTGTCATCACAGAGAGAATAGTCTTGTAAAAAGCACTAGCTGACTCACATCCAGGTGTCATCACAGAGAGAATAGTCCTGTAAAAAGCACTAGCTGACTCACATCCAGGTGTCATCACAGAGAGAATAGTCTCGTAAAAAGCACTAGCTGACTCACATCCAGGTGACATCACAGAGAGAATAGTCTTGTAAAAAGCACTAGCTGACTCACATCCAGGTGACATCACAGAGAGAATAGTCTTGTAAAAAGCACTGACTCACATCCAGGTGACATCACAGAGAGAATAGTCTTGTAAAAAGCACTGACTCACATCCAGGTGACATCACAGAGAGAATAGTCTTGTAAAAAGCACTAGCTGACTCACATCCAGGTGTCATCACAGAGAGAATAGTCTAAATGCTGACTCACATCCAGGTGTCATCACAGAGAGAATAATCCTGTAAAAAGCACTGACTCACATCCAGGTGACATCACAGAGAGAATAGTCTAAAAGCTGACTCACATCCAGGTGTCATCACAGAGAGAATAGTCTTGTAAAAAGCACTAGCTGACTCACATCCAGGTGTCATCACAGAGAGAATAGTCTTGTAAAAAGCACTAGCTGACTCACATCCAGGTGACATCACAGAGAGAATAGTCTAAAAGCTGTCTCACATCCAGGTGTCATCACAGAGAGAATAGTCTTGCAAAAAGCACTGACTCACATCCAGCTGACATCACAGAGAGAATAGTCTTGTAAAAAGCACTAGCTGACTCACATCCAGGTGACATCACAGAGAGAATAGTCTTGTAAAAAGCACTGACTCACATCCAGGTGTCATCACAGAGATAATAGTCTTGTAAAAAGCACTGACTCACATCCAGGTGACATCACAGAGAGAATGGTCTTGTAAAAAGCACTGACTCACATCCCGGTGACATCACGGAGAGAATAGTCTTGTAAAAAGCACTAGCTGACTCACATCCAGGTGTCATCACAGAGAGAATAGTCTTGTAAAAAGCACTAGCTGACTCACATCCAGGTGTCATCACAGAGGGAATAGTCCTGTAAAAAGCACTAGCTGACTCACATCCAGGTGACATCACAGAGAGAATAGTCTTGTAAAAAGCACTAGCTGACTCACATCCAGGTGACATCACAGAGAGAATAGTCTTGTAAAAAGCACTGACTCACATCCAGGTGACATCACAGAGAGAATAGTCTTGTAAAAAGCACTGACTCACATCCAGGTGACATCACAGAGAGAATAGTCTTGTAAAAAGCACTAGCTGACTCACATCCAGGTGTCATCACAGAGAGAATAGTCTAAATGCTGACTCACATCCAGGTGTCATCACAGAGAGAATAGTCTTGTAAAAAGCACTAGCTGACTCACATCCAGGTGTCATCACAGAGAGAATAGTCCTGTAAAAAGCACTGACTCACATCCAGGTGACATCACAGAGAGAATAGTCTAAAAGATGACTCACATCCAGGTGTCATCACAGAGAGAATAGTCTTGTAAAAAGCACTAGCTGACTCACATCCAGGTGTCATCACAGAGGGAATAGTCCTGTAAAAAGCACTAGCTGACTCACATCCAGGTGTCATCACAGAGAGAATAGTCTCGTAAAAAGCACTAGCTGACTCACATCCAGGTGACAACACAGAGAGAATAGTCTTGTAAAAAGCACCAGCTGACTCACATCCAGGTGGCATCACAGAGAGAATAGTCTTGTAAAAAGCACTGACTCACATCCAGGTGACATCACAGAGAGAATAGTCTTGTAAAAAGCACTGACTCACATCCAGGTGACATCACAGAGAGAATAGTCTTGTAAAAAGCACTAGCTGACTCACATCCAGGTGTCATCACAGAGAGAATAGTCTTGTAAAAAGCACTAGCTGACTCACATCCAGGTGTCATCACAGAGAGAATAGTCCTGTAAAAAGCACTAGCTGACTCACATCCAGGTGTCATCACAGAGAGAATAGTCTTGTAAAAAGCACTAGCTGACTCACATCCAGGTGTCATCACAGAGAGAATAGTCTCGTAAAAAGCACTAGCTGACTCACATCCAGGTGACATCACAGAGAGAATAGTCTTGTAAAAAGCACTAGCTGACTCACATCCAGGTGACATCACAGAGAGAATAGTCTTGTAAAAAGCACTGACTCACATCCAGGTGACATCACAGAGAGAATAGTCTTGTAAAAAGCACTGACTCACATCCAGGTGACATCACAGAGAGAATAGTCTTGTAAAAAGCACTAGCTGACTCACATCCAGGTGACATCACAGAGAGAATAGTCTTGTAAAAAGCACTGACTCACATCCAGGTGACATCACAGAGAGAATAGTCTTGTAAAAAGCACTGACTCACATCCAGGTGACATCACAGAGAGAATAGTCTTGTAAAAAGCACTAGCTGACTCACATCCAGGTGTCATCACAGAGAGAATAGTCTAAATGCTGAAACACATCCAGGTGTCATCACAGAGAGAATAGTCATTTAAAAAGCACTGACTCACATCCAGGTGACATCACAGAGAGAATAGTCTAAAAGCTGACTCACATCCAGGTGTCATCACAGAGAGAATAGTCTTGTAAAAAGCACTAGCTGACTCACATCCAGGTGTCATCACAGAGAGAATAGTCCTGTAAAAAGCACTGACTCACATCCAGGTGACATCACAGAGAGAATAGTCTAAAAGCTGACTCACATCCAGGTGTCATCACAGAGAGAATAGTCTTGTAAAAAGCACTAGCTGACTCACATCCAGGTGTCATCACAGAGAGAATAGTCCTGTAAAAAGCACTAGCTGACTCACATCCAGGTGTCATCACAGAGAGAATAGTCTCGTAAAAAGCACTAGCTGACTCACATCCAGGTGACATCACAGAGAGAATAGTCTTGTAAAAAGCACTAGCTGACTCACATCCAGGTGACATCACAGAGAGAATAGTCTTGTAAAAAGCACTGACTCACATCCAGGTGACATCACAGAGAGAATAGTCTTGTAAAAAGCACTGACTCACATCCAGGTGACATCACAGAGAGAATAGTCTTGTAAAAAGCACTAGCTGACTCACATCCAGGTGTCATCACAGAGAGAATAGTCTAAATGCTGACTCACATCCAGGTGTCATCACAGAGAGAATAGTCCTGTAAAAAGCACTGACTCACATCCAGGTGACATCACAGAGAGAATAGTCTAAAAGCTGACTCACATCCAGGTGTCATCACAGAGAGAATAGTCTTGTAAAAAGCACTAGCTGACTCACATCCAGGTGTCATCACAGAGAGAATAGTCTTGTAAAAAGCACTAGCTGACTCACATCCAGGTGACATCACAGAGAGAATAGTCTTGTAAAAAGCACTGACTCACATCCAGGTGTCATCACAGAGAGAATAGTCTTGTAAAAAGCACTGACTCACATCCAGGTGACATCACAGAGAGAATAGTCTTGTAAAAAGCACTAGCTGTCTCACATCCAGGTGACATCACAGAGAGAATAGTCTTGAAAAAAGCACTGACTCACATCCAGGTGACATCACAGAGAGAATAGTCTTGTAAATAGCACTAGCTGACTCACATCCAGGTGTCATCACAGAGAGAATAGTCTTGTAAATAGCACTAGCTGACTCACATCCAGGTGACATCACAGAGAGAATGGTCTTGTAAAAAGCACTGACTCACATCCCGGTGACATCACGGAGAGAATAGTCTAAAAGCTGACTCACATCCAGGTGTCATCACAGAGAGAATAGTCTTGTAAATAGCACTAGCTGACTCACATCCAGGTGTCATCACAGAGAGAATAGTCTTGTAAAAAGCACTAGCTGACTCACATCCAGGTGTCATCACAGAGAGAATAGTCTTGTAAAAAGCACTAGCTGACTCACATCCAGGTGTCATCACAGAGGGAATAGTCCTGTAAAAAGCACTAGCTGACTCACATCCAGGTGTCATCACAGGGAGAATAGTCTCGTAAAAAGCACTAGCTGACTCACATCCAGGTGACATCACAGAGAGAATAGTCTTGTAAAAAGCACTAGCTGACTCACATCCAGGTGACATCACAGAGAGAATAGTCTTGTAAAAAGCACTGACTCACATCCAGGTGACATCACAGAGAGAATAGTCTTGTAAAAAGCACTGACTCACATCCAGGTGACATCACAGAGAGAATAGTCTTGTAAAAAGCACTAGCTGACTCACATCCAGGTGTCATCACAGAGAGAATAGTCCTGTAAAAAGCACTGACTCACATCCAGGTGACATCACAGAGAGAATAGTCTAAAAGCTGACTCACATCCAGGTGTCATCACAGAGAGAATAGTCTTGTAAAAAGCACTAGCTGACTCACATCCAGGTGTCATCACAGAGAGAATAGTCCTGTAAAAAGCACTAGCTGACTCACATCCAGGTGTCATCACAGAGAGAATAGTCTCGTAAAAAGCACTAGCTGACTCACATCCAGGTGACATCACAGAGAGAATAGTCTTGTAAAAAGCACTAGCTGACTCACATCCAGGTGACATCACAGAGAGAATAGTCTTGTAAAAAGCACTGACTCACATCCAGGTGACATCACAGAGAGAATAGTCTTGTAAAAAGCACTGACTCACATCCAGGTGACATCACAGAGAGAATAGTCTTGTAAAAAGCACTAGCTGACTCACATCCAGGTGTCATCACAGAGAGAATAGTCTAAATGCTGACTCACATCCAGGTGTCATCACAGAGAGAATAGTCATTTAAAAAGCACTGACTCACATCCAGGTGACATCACAGAGAGAATAGTCTAAAAGCTGACTCACATCCAGGTGTCATCACAGAGAGAATAGTCTTGTAAAAAGCACTAGCTGACTCACATCCAGGTGTCATCACAGAGAGAATAGTCCTGTAAAAAGCACTGACTCACATCCAGGTGACATCACAGAGAGAATAGTCTAAAAGCTGACTCACATCCAGGTGTCATCACAGAGAGAATAGTCTTGTAAAAAGCACTAGCTGACTCACATCCAGGTGTCATCACAGAGAGAATAGTCCTGTAAAAAGCACTAGCTGACTCACATCCAGGTGTCATCACAGAGAGAATAGTCTCGTAAAAAGCACTAGCTGACTCACATCCAGGTGTCATCACAGAGAGAATAGTCTTGTAAAAAGCACTAGCTGACTCACATCCAGGTGACATCACAGAGAGAATAGTCTTGTAAAAAGCACTAGCTGACTCACATCCAGGTGACATCACAGAGAGAATAGTCTTGTAAAAAGCACTGACTCACATCCAGGTGACATCACAGAGAGAATAGTCTTGTAAAAAGCACTGACTCACATCCAGGTGACATCACAGAGAGAATAGTCTTGTAAAAAGCACTAGCTGACTCACATCCAGGTGTCATCACAGAGAGAATAGTCTAAATGCTGACTCACATCCAGGTGTCATCACAGAGAGAATAATCCTGTAAAAAGCACTGACTCACATCCAGGTGACATCACAGAGAGAATAGTCTAAAAGCTGACTCACATCCAGGTGTCATCACAGAGAGAATAGTCTTGTAAAAAGCACTAGCTGACTCACATCCAGGTGTCATCACAGAGAGAATAGTCTTGTAAAAAGCACTAGCTGACTCACATCCAGGTGACATCACAGAGAGAATAGTCTAAAAGCTGTCTCACATCCAGGTGTCATCACAGAGAGAATAGTCTTGCAAAAAGCACTGACTCACATCCAGCTGACATCACAGAGAGAATAGTCTTGTAAAAAGCACTAGCTGACTCACATCCAGGTGACATCACAGAGAGAATAGTCTTGTAAAAAGCACTGACTCACATCCAGGTGTCATCACAGAGATAATAGTCTTGTAAAAAGCACTGACTCACATCCAGGTGACATCACAGAGAGAATGGTCTTGTAAAAAGCACTGACTCACATCCCGGTGACATCACGGAGAGAATAGTCTTGTAAAAAGCACTAGCTGACTCACATCCAGGTGTCATCACAGAGAGAATAGTCTTGTAAAAAGCACTAGCTGACTCACATCCAGGTGTCATCACAGAGGGAATAGTCCTGTAAAAAGCACTAGCTGACTCACATCCAGGTGACATCACAGAGAGAATAGTCTTGTAAAAAGCACTAGCTGACTCACATCCAGGTGACATCACAGAGAGAATAGTCTTGTAAAAAGCACTGACTCACATCCAGGTGACATCACAGAGAGAATAGTCTAAAAGCTGACTCACATCCAGGTGTCATCACAGAGAGAATAGTCTTGTAAAAAGCACTAGCTGACTCACATCCAGGTGTCATCACAGAGAGAATAGTCTTGTAAAAAGCACTAGCTGACTCACATCCAGGTGACATCACAGAGAGAATAGTCTTGTAAAAAGCACTGACTCACATCCAGGTGTCATCACAGAGAGAATAGTCTTGTAAAAAGCACTGACTCACATCCAGGTGACATCACAGAGAGAATAGTCTTGTAAAAAGCACTAGCTGTCTCACATCCAGGTGACATCACAGAGAGAATAGTCTTGAAAAAAGCACTGACTCACATCCAGGTGACATCACAGAGAGAATAGTCTTGTAAATAGCACTAGCTGACTCACATCCAGGTGTCATCACAGAGAGAATAGTCTTGTAAATAGCACTAGCTGACTCACATCCAGGTGACATCACAGAGAGAATGGTCTTGTAAAAAGCACTGACTCACATCCCGGTGACATCACGGAGAGAATAGTCTAAAAGCTGACTCACATCCAGGTGTCATCACAGAGAGAATAGTCTTGTAAATAGCACTAGCTGACTCACATCCAGGTGTCATCACAGAGAGAATAGTCTTGTAAAAAGCACTAGCTGACTCACATCCAGGTGTCATCACAGAGAGAATAGTCTTGTAAAAAGCACTAGCTGACTCACATCCAGGTGTCATCACAGAGGGAATAGTCCTGTAAAAAGCACTAGCTGACTCACATCCAGGTGTCATCACAGGGAGAATAGTCTCGTAAAAAGCACTAGCTGACTCACATCCAGGTGACATCACAGAGAGAATAGTCTTGTAAAAAGCACTAGCTGACTCACATCCAGGTGACATCACAGAGAGAATAGTCTTGTAAAAAGCACTGACTCACATCCAGGTGACATCACAGAGAGAATAGTCTTGTAAAAAGCACTGACTCACATCCAGGTGACATCACAGAGAGAATAGTCTTGTAAAAAGCACTAGCTGACTCACATCCAGGTGTCATCACAGAGAGAATAGTCCTGTAAAAAGCACTGACTCACATCCAGGTGACATCACAGAGAGAATAGTCTAAAAGCTGACTCACATCCAGGTGTCATCACAGAGAGAATAGTCTTGTAAAAAGCACTAGCTGACTCACATCCAGGTGTCATCACAGAGAGAATAGTCCTGTAAAAAGCACTAGCTGACTCACATCCAGGTGTCATCACAGAGAGAATAGTCTCGTAAAAAGCACTAGCTGACTCACATCCAGGTGACATCACAGAGAGAATAGTCTTGTAAAAAGCACTAGCTGACTCACATCCAGGTGACATCACAGAGAGAATAGTCTTGTAAAAAGCACTGACTCACATCCAGGTGACATCACAGAGAGAATAGTCTTGTAAAAAGCACTGACTCACATCCAGGTGACATCACAGAGAGAATAGTCTTGTAAAAAGCACTAGCTGACTCACATCCAGGTGTCATCACAGAGAGAATAGTCTAAATGCTGACTCACATCCAGGTGTCATCACAGAGAGAATAGTCATTTAAAAAGCACTGACTCACATCCAGGTGACATCACAGAGAGAATAGTCTAAAAGCTGACTCACATCCAGGTGTCATCACAGAGAGAATAGTCTTGTAAAAAGCACTAGCTGACTCACATCCAGGTGTCATCACAGAGAGAATAGTCCTGTAAAAAGCACTGACTCACATCCAGGTGACATCACAGAGAGAATAGTCTAAAAGCTGACTCACATCCAGGTGTCATCACAGAGAGAATAGTCTTGTAAAAAGCACTAGCTGACTCACATCCAGGTGTCATCACAGAGAGAATAGTCCTGTAAAAAGCACTAGCTGACTCACATCCAGGTGTCATCACAGAGAGAATAGTCTCGTAAAAAGCACTAGCTGACTCACATCCAGGTGACATCACAGAGAGAATAGTCTTGTAAAAAGCACTAGCTGACTCACATCCAGGTGACATCACAGAGAGAATAGTCTTGTAAAAAGCACTGACTCACATCCAGGTGACATCACAGAGAGAATAGTCTTGTAAAAAGCACTGACTCACATCCAGGTGACATCACAGAGAGAATAGTCTTGTAAAAAGCACTAGCTGACTCACATCCAGGTGTCATCACAGAGAGAATAGTCTTGTAAAAAGCACTAGCTGACTCACATCCAGGTGTCATCACAGAGAGAATAGTCCTGTAAAAAGCACTAGCTGACTCACATCCAGGTGTCATCACAGAGAGAATAGTCTAAATGCTGACTCACATCCAGGTGTCATCACAGAGGGAATAGTCCTGTAAAAAGCACTAGCTGACTCACATCCAGGTGTCATCACAGAGAGAATAGTCTCGTAAAAAGCACTAGCTGACTCACATCCAGGTGACAACACAGAGAGAATAGTCTTGTAAAAAGCACCAGCTGACTCACATCCAGGTGGCATCACAGAGAGAATAGTCTTGTAAAAAGCACTGACTCACATCCAGGTGACATCACAGAGAGAATAGTCTTGTAAAAAGCACTGACTCACATCCAGGTGACATCACAGAGAGAATAGTCTTGTAAAAAGCACTAGCTGACTCACATCCAGGTGTCATCACAGAGAGAATAGTCTTGTAAAAAGCACTAGCTGACTCACATCCAGGTGTCATCACAGAGAGAATAGTCCTGTAAAAAGCACTGACTCACATCCAGGTGACATCACAGAGAGAATAGTCTAAAAGCTGACTCACATCCAGGTGTCATCACAGAGAGAATAGTCTTGTAAAAAGCACTAGCTGACTCACATCCAGGTGTCATCACAGAGAGAATAGTCCTGTAAAAAGCACTAGCTGACTCACATCCAGGTGTCATCACAGAGAGAATAGTCTCGTAAAAAGCACTAGCTGACTCACATCCAGGTGACATCACAGAGAGAATAGTCTTGTAAAAAGCACTAGCTGACTCACATCCAGGTGACATCACAGAGAGAATAGTCTTGTAAAAAGCACTGACTCACATCCAGGTGACATCACAGAGAGAATAGTCTTGTAAAAAGCACTGACTCACATCCAGGTGACATCACAGAGAGAATAGTCTTGTAAAAAGCACTAGCTGACTCACATCCAGGTGTCATCACAGAGAGAATAGTCTAAATGCTGACTCACATCCAGGTGTCATCACAGAGAGAATAGTCCTGTAAAAAGCACTGACTCACATCCAGGTGACATCACAGAGAGAATAGTCTAAAAGCTGACTCACATCCAGGTGTCATCACAGAGAGAATAGTCTTGTAAAAAGCACTAGCTGACTCACATCCAGGTGTCATCACAGAGAGAATAGTCTTGTAAAAAGCACTAGCTGACTCACATCCAGGTGACATCACAGAGAGAATAGTCTTGTAAAAAGCACTGACTCACATCCAGGTGTCATCACAGAGAGAATAGTCTTGTAAAAAGCACTGACTCACATCCAGGTGACATCACAGAGAGAATAGTCTTGTAAAAAGCACTAGCTGTCTCACATCCAGGTGACATCACAGAGAGAATAGTCTTGAAAAAAGCACTGACTCACATCCAGGTGACATCACAGAGAGAATAGTCTTGTAAATAGCACTAGCTGACTCACATCCAGGTGTCATCACAGAGAGAATAGTCTTGTAAATAGCACTAGCTGACTCACATCCAGGTGACATCACAGAGAGAATGGTCTTGTAAAAAGCACTGACTCACATCCCGGTGACATCACGGAGAGAATAGTCTAAAAGCTGACTCACATCCAGGTGTCATCACAGAGAGAATAGTCTTGTAAATAGCACTAGCTGACTCACATCCAGGTGTCATCACAGAGAGAATAGTCTTGTAAAAAGCACTAGCTGACTCACATCCAGGTGTCATCACAGAGAGAATAGTCTTGTAAAAAGCACTAGCTGACTCACATCCAGGTGTCATCACAGAGGGAATAGTCCTGTAAAAAGCACTAGCTGACTCACATCCAGGTGTCATCACAGGGAGAATAGTCTCGTAAAAAGCACTAGCTGACTCACATCCAGGTGACATCACAGAGAGAATAGTCTTGTAAAAAGCACTAGCTGACTCACATCCAGGTGACATCACAGAGAGAATAGTCTTGTAAAAAGCACTGACTCACATCCAGGTGACATCACAGAGAGAATAGTCTTGTAAAAAGCACTGACTCACATCCAGGTGACATCACAGAGAGAATAGTCTTGTAAAAAGCACTAGCTGACTCACATCCAGGTGTCATCACAGAGAGAATAGTCCTGTAAAAAGCACTGACTCACATCCAGGTGACATCACAGAGAGAATAGTCTAAAAGCTGACTCACATCCAGGTGTCATCACAGAGAGAATAGTCTTGTAAAAAGCACTAGCTGACTCACATCCAGGTGTCATCACAGAGAGAATAGTCCTGTAAAAAGCACTAGCTGACTCACATCCAGGTGTCATCACAGAGAGAATAGTCTCGTAAAAAGCACTAGCTGACTCACATCCAGGTGACATCACAGAGAGAATAGTCTTGTAAAAAGCACTAGCTGACTCACATCCAGGTGACATCACAGAGAGAATAGTCTTGTAAAAAGCACTGACTCACATCCAGGTGACATCACAGAGAGAATAGTCTTGTAAAAAGCACTGACTCACATCCAGGTGACATCACAGAGAGAATAGTCTTGTAAAAAGCACTAGCTGACTCACATCCAGGTGTCATCACAGAGAGAATAGTCTAAATGCTGACTCACATCCAGGTGTCATCACAGAGAGAATAGTCATTTAAAAAGCACTGACTCACATCCAGGTGACATCACAGAGAGAATAGTCTAAAAGCTGACTCACATCCAGGTGTCATCACAGAGAGAATAGTCTTGTAAAAAGCACTAGCTGACTCACATCCAGGTGTCATCACAGAGAGAATAGTCCTGTAAAAAGCACTGACTCACATCCAGGTGACATCACAGAGAGAATAGTCTAAAAGCTGACTCACATCCAGGTGTCATCACAGAGAGAATAGTCTTGTAAAAAGCACTAGCTGACTCACATCCAGGTGTCATCACAGAGAGAATAGTCCTGTAAAAAGCACTAGCTGACTCACATCCAGGTGTCATCACAGAGAGAATAGTCTCGTAAAAAGCACTAGCTGACTCACATCCAGGTGTCATCACAGAGAGAATAGTCTTGTAAAAAGCACTAGCTGACTCACATCCAGGTGACATCACAGAGAGAATAGTCTTGTAAAAAGCACTAGCTGACTCACATCCAGGTGACATCACAGAGAGAATAGTCTTGTAAAAAGCACTGACTCACATCCAGGTGACATCACAGAGAGAATAGTCTTGTAAAAAGCACTGACTCACATCCAGGTGACATCACAGAGAGAATAGTCTTGTAAAAAGCACTAGCTGACTCACATCCAGGTGTCATCACAGAGAGAATAGTCTAAATGCTGACTCACATCCAGGTGTCATCACAGAGAGAATAATCCTGTAAAAAGCACTGACTCACATCCAGGTGACATCACAGAGAGAATAGTCTAAAAGCTGACTCACATCCAGGTGTCATCACAGAGAGAATAGTCTTGTAAAAAGCACTAGCTGACTCACATCCAGGTGTCATCACAGAGAGAATAGTCTTGTAAAAAGCACTAGCTGACTCACATCCAGGTGACATCACAGAGAGAATAGTCTAAAAGCTGTCTCACATCCAGGTGTCATCACAGAGAGAATAGTCTTGCAAAAAGCACTGACTCACATCCAGCTGACATCACAGAGAGAATAGTCTTGTAAAAAGCACTAGCTGACTCACATCCAGGTGACATCACAGAGAGAATAGTCTTGTAAAAAGCACTGACTCACATCCAGGTGTCATCACAGAGATAATAGTCTTGTAAAAAGCACTGACTCACATCCAGGTGACATCACAGAGAGAATGGTCTTGTAAAAAGCACTGACTCACATCCCGGTGACATCACGGAGAGAATAGTCTTGTAAAAAGCACTAGCTGACTCACATCCAGGTGTCATCACAGAGAGAATAGTCTTGTAAAAAGCACTAGCTGACTCACATCCAGGTGTCATCACAGAGGGAATAGTCCTGTAAAAAGCACTAGCTGACTCACATCCAGGTGACATCACAGAGAGAATAGTCTTGTAAAAGCACTAGCTGACTCACATCCAGGTGACATCACAGAGAGAATAGTCTTGTAAAAAGCACTGACTCACATCCAGGTGACATCACAGAGAGAATAGTCTTGTAAAAAGCACTGACTCACATCCAGGTGACATCACAGAGAGAATAGTCTTGTAAAAAGCACTGACTCACATCCAGGTGACATCACAGAGAGAATAGTCTTGTAAAAAGCACTAGCTGACTCACATCCAGGTGACATCACAGAGAGAATAGTCTTGTAAAAAGCACTAGCTGACTCACATCCAGGTGACATCACAGAGAGAATAGTCTTGTAAAAAGCACTGACTCACATCCAGGTGACATCACAGAGAGAATAGTCTTGTAAAAAGCACTGACTCACATCCAGGTGACATCACAGAGAGAATAGTCTTGTAAAAAGCAAAAGCTGACTCACATCCAGGTGTCATCACAGAGAGAATAGTCCTGTAAAAAGCACTGACTCACATCCAGGTGACATCACAGAGAGAATAGTCTAAAAGATGACTCACATCCAGGTGTCATCACAGAGAGAATAGTCTTGTAAAAAGCACTAGCTGACTCACATCCAGGTGTCATCACAGAGAGAATAGTCCTGTAAAAAGCACTAGCTGACTCACATCCAGGTGTCATCACAGAGAGAATAGTCTCGTAAAAAGCACTAGCTGACTCACATCCAGGTGACATCACAGAGAGAATAGTCTTGTAAAAAGCACTAGCTGACTCACATCCAGGTGACATCACAGAGAGAATAGTCTTGTAAAAAGCACTGACTCACATCCAGGTGACATCACAGAGAGAATAGTATTGTAAAAAGCACTAGCTGACTCACATCCAGGTGTCATCACAGAGAGAATAGTCTAAATGCTGACTCACATCCAGGTGTCATCACAGAGAGAATAGTCCTGTAAAAAGCACTGACTCACATCCAGGTGACATCACAGAGAGAATAGTCTAAAAGCTGACTCACATCCAGGTGTCATCACAGAGAGAATAGTCTTGTAAAAAGCACTAGCTGACTCACATCCAGGTGTCATCACAGAGAGAATAGTCTTGTAAAAAGCACTAGCTGACTCACATCCAGGTGACATCACAGAGAGAATAGTCTTGTAAAAAGCACTAACTCACATCCAGGTGTCATCACAGAGAGAATAGTCTTGTAAAAAGCACTGACTCACATCCAGGTGACATCACAGAGAGAATAGTCTTGTAAAAAGCACTAGCTGTCTCACATCCAGGTGACATCACAGAGAGAATAGTCTTGAAAAAAGCACTGACTCACATCCAGGTGACATCACAGAGAGAATAGTATTATAAAAAGCACTAGCTGACTCACATCCAGGTGTCATCACAGAGAGAATAGTCTAAAAGCTGACTCACATCCAGGTGACATCACAGAGAGAATAGTATTATAAAAAGCACTAGCTGACTCACATCCAGGTGTCATCACAGAGAGAATAGTCTAAAAGCTGACTCACATCCAGGTGTCATCACAGAGAGAATAGTCTTGCAAAAAGCACTGACTCACATCCAGGTGACATCACAGAGAGAATAGTCTTGTAAAAAGCACTAGCTGACTCACATCCAGGTGTCATCACAGAGAGAATAGTCTAAATGCTGACTCACATCCAGGTGTCATCACAGAGAGAATAGTCCTGTAAAAAGCACTGACTCACATCCAGGTGTCATCACAGAGAGAATAGTCCTGTAAAAAGCACTGACTCACATCCAGGTGACATCACAGAGAGAATAGTCTTGTAAAAAGCACTAGCTGACTCACATCCAGGTGACATCACAGAGAGAATAGTCTAAAAGCTGACTCACATCCAGGTGTCATCACAGAGAGAATAGTCTTGTAAATAGCACTGACTCACATCCAGGTGTCATCACAGAGAGAATAGTCTTGAAAAAAGCACTGACTCACATCCAGGTGACATCACAGAGAGAATAGTATTATAAAAAGCACTAGCTGACTCACATCCAGGTGACATCACAGAGAGAATAGTCTAAAAGCTGACTCACATCCAGGTGACATCACAGAGAGAATAGTATTATAAAAAGCACTAGCTGACTCACATCCAGGTGTCATCACAGAGAGAATAGTCTAAAAGCTGAATCACATCCAGGTGACATCACAGAGAGAATAGTCTTGTAAATAGCACTAGCTGACTCACATCCAGGTGTCATCACAGAGAGAATAGTCTTGTAAAAAGCAAGGACTCACATCCAGGTGTCATCACAGAGAGAATAGTCTTGTAAATAGCACTAGCTGACTCACATCCAGGTGTCATCACAGAGAGAATAGTCTTGTAAAAAGCACTAGCTGACTCACATCCAGGTGACATCACTGAGAGAATGGTCTTGTAAAAAGCACTGACTCACATCCCGGTGACATCACAGAGAGAATAGTCTTGTAAAAAGCACTAGCTGACTCACATCCAGGTGACATCACAGAGAGAATAGTCTTGTAAAAAGCACTAGCTGACTCACATCCAGGTGTCATCACAGAGAGAATAGTCCTGTAAAAAGAACTAGCTGACTCACATCCAGGTGTCATCACAGAGAGAATAGTCTTGTAGAAAGCACTAGCTGACTCACATCCAGGTGTCATCACAGAGAGAATAGTCCTGTAAAAAGCACTAGCTGACTCACATCCAGGTGTCATCACAGAGAGAATAGTCTCGTAAAAAGCACTAGCTGACTCACATCCAGGTGACATCACAGAGAGAATAGTCTTGTAAAAAGCACTAGCTGACTCACATCCAGGTGACATCACAGAGAGAATAGTCTTGTAAAAAGCACTGACTCACATCCAGGTGACATTAAAGAGAGAATAGTCTTGTAAAAAGCACTAGCTGACTCACATCCAGGTGACATCACAGAGAGAATAGTCTTGTAAAAAGCACTAGCTGTCTCACATCCAGGTGACATCACAGAGAGAATAGTCTTGAAAAAAGCACTGACTCACATCCAGGTGACATCACAGAGAGAATAGTCTTGTAAAAAGCACTAGCTGACTCACATCCAGGTGTCATCACAGAGAGAATAGTCTAAATGCTGACTCACATCCAGGTGTCATCACAGAGAGAATAGTCTTGTAAAAAGCACTAGCTGACTCACATCCAGGTGTCATCACAGAGAGAATAGTCCTGTAAAAAGCACTGACTCACATCCAGGTGACATCACAGAGAGAATAGTCTAAAAGATGACTCACATCCAGGTGTCATCACAGAGAGAATAGTCTTGTAAAAAGCACTAGCTGACTCACATCCAGGTGTCATCACAGAGAGAATAGTCCTGTAAAAAGCACTAGCTGACTCACATCCAGGTGTCATCACAGAGAGAATAGTCTCGTAAAAAGCACTAGCTGACTCACATCCAGGTGACATCACAGAGAGAATAGTCTTGTAAAAAGCACTAGCTGACTCACATCCAGGTGACATCACAGAGAGAATAGTCCTTGTAAAAAGCACTGACTCACATCCAGGTGACATCACAGAGAGAATAGTATTGTAAAAAGCACTAGCTGACTCACATCCAGGTGTCATCACAGAGAGAATAGTCTAATGCTGACTCACATCCAGGTGTCATCACAGAGAGAATAGTCCTGTAAAAAGCACTGACTCACATCCAGGTGACATCACAGAGAGAATAGTCTAAAAGCTGACTCACATCCAGGTGTCATCACAGAGAGAATAGTCTTGTAAAAAGCACTAGCTGACTCACATCCAGGTGTCATCACAGAGAGAATAGTCTTGTAAAAAGCACTAGCTGACTCACATCCAGGTGACATCACAGAGAGAATAGTCTTGTAAAAAGCACTAACTCACATCCAGGTGTCATCACAGAGAGAATAGTCTTGTAAAAAGCACTGACTCACATCCAGGTGACATCACAGAGAGAATAGTCTTGTAAAAAGCACTAGCTGTCTCACATCCAGGTGACATCACAGAGAGAATAGTCTTGAAAAAAGCACTGACTCACATCCAGGTGACATCACAGAGAGAATAGTATTATAAAAAGCACTAGCTGACTCACATCCAGGTGTCATCACAGAGAGAATAGTCTAAAAGCTGACTCACATCCAGGTGACATCACAGAGAGAATAGTATTATAAAAAGCACTAGCTGACTCACATCCAGGTGTCATCACAGAGAGAATAGTCTAAAAGCTGACTCACATCCAGGTGTCATCACAGAGAGAATAGTCTTGCAAAAAGCACTGACTCACATCCAGGTGACATCACAGAGAGAATAGTCTTGTAAAAAGCACTAGCTGACTCACATCCAGGTGTCATCACAGAGAGAATAGTCTAAATGCTGACTCACATCCAGGTGTCATCACAGAGAGAATAGTCCTGTAAAAAGCACTGACTCACATCCAGGTGTCATCACAGAGAGAATAGTCCTGTAAAAAGCACTGACTCACATCCAGGTGACATCACAGAGAGAATAGTCTTGTAAAAAGCACTAGCTGACTCACATCCAGGTGACATCACAGAGAGAATAGTCTAAAAGCTGACTCACATCCAGGTGTCATCACAGAGAGAATAGTCTTGTAAATAGCACTGACTCACATCCAGGTGTCATCACAGAGAGAATAGTCTTGAAAAAAGCACTGACTCACATCCAGGTGACATCACAGAGAGAATAGTATTATAAAAAGCACTAGCTGACTCACATCCAGGTGACATCACAGAGAGAATAGTCTAAAAGCTGACTCACATCCAGGTGACATCACAGAGAGAATAGTATTATAAAAAGCACTAGCTGACTCACATCCAGGTGTCATCACAGAGAGAATAGTCTAAAAGCTGAATCACATCAGGTGACATCACAGAGAGAATAGTCTTGTAAATAGCACTAGCTGACTCACATCCAGGTGTCATCACAGAGAGAATAGTCTTGTAAAAAGCAGGACTCACATCCAGGTGTCATCACAGAGAGAATAGTCTTGTAAATAGCACTAGCTGACTCACATCCAGGTGTCATCACAGAGAGAATAGTCTTGTAAAAGCACTAGCTGACTCACATCCAGGTGACATCACTGAGAGAATGGTCTTGTAAAAAGCACTGACTCACATCCCGGTGACATCACAGAGAGAATAGTCTTGTAAAAGCACTAGCTGACTCCACATCCAGGTGTCATCACAGAGAGAATAGTCTTGTAAAAAGCACTACGCTGACTCACATCCAGGTGACATCACAGAGAGAATAGTCTTGTAAAAAGCACTAGCTGACTCACATCCAGTGTCCATCACAGAGAGAATAGTCCTGTAAAAAGAACTAGCTGACTCACATCCAGTGTCATCACAGAGAGAATAGTCTTTGTAGAAAGCACTAGGCTGACTCACATCAGGTGTCATCACAGAGAGAATAGTCCTGTAACAAAGCACGAGCTGACTCACATCCAGTGTCATCACAGAGAGAATAGTCTCGTAAAAGCACTAGCTGACTCACATCCAGGTGACATCACAGAGAGAATAGTCTTGTAAAAAGCACTAGCTGACTCACATCCAGGTGACATCACTGAGAGAATGGTCTTGTAAAAAGCACTGACTCACAGTCCCGTGACATCACAGAGAGAATAGTCTTGTAAAAAGGCACTAGCTGACTCACATCCAGGTGACATCACAGAGAGAAAGTCTTGTAAAAGCACTAGCTGACCACATCCAGGTCATCACAAGAGAGAATAGTCCTGTAAAAAGGACTAAGAAACCAGGTGTCATCACAGAGAGAATAGTCCTGTAAAAAGCACCTGACTCACATCCAGGTGTCATCACAGAGAGAATAGTCCTGTAAAAAGCACCTGACTCACATCCAGGGTGACATCACAGAGAGAATAGTCTTGTAAAAAGCACTAGCTGACTCACATCCAGGTGACATCACAGAGAGAATAGTCTAAAAGCTGACTCACATCCAGGTGTCATCACAGAGAGAATAGTCTTGTAAATAGCACTGACTCACATCCAGGTGTCATTCACAGAGAGAATAGTCTTGTAAAAAAGCACTACTGACTCACATCCAGGTGACATCACAGAGAGAATAGTCTTATAAAAAGCACTAGCTGCTCACATCCAGGTGACATCACAGAGAGAATAGTCTTAAAAAGCCTGACTCACATCCAGGTGACATCACAGAGAGAATAGTATTATAAAAGCACTAGCTGACTCACATCCAGGTGTCATCACAGAGAGAATAGTCTAAAATGCTGACTCACATCCAGGTGACATCACAGAGAGAATAGTCTTGTAAATAGCACTAGCTGACTCACATCCAGGTGTCATCACAGAGAGAATAGTCTTGTAAAAGCAAGGACTCACATCCAGGTGTCATCACAGAGAGAATAGTCTTGTAAATAGCACTAGCTGACTCACATCCAGGTGTCATCACAGAGAGAATAGTCTTGTAAAAAGCACTAGCTGACTCACATCCAGGTGACATCACTGAGAGAATGGTCTTGTAAAAAGCACTGACTCACATCCCGGTGACATCACAGAGAGAATAGTCTTGTAAAAGCACTAGCTGACTCACATCCAGGTGTCATCACAGAGAGAATAGTCTTGTAAAAGCACTAGCTGACTCACATCCAGGTGACATCACAGAGAGAATAGTCTTGTAAAAAGCACTAGCTGACTCACATCCAGGTGTCATCACAGAGAGAATAGTCCTGTAAAAAGAACTAGCTGACTCACATCCAGGTGTCATCACAGAGAGAATAGTCTTGTAGAAAGCACTAGCTGACTCACATCCAGGTGTCATCACAGAGAGAATAGTCCTGTAAAAAGCACTAGCTGACTCACATCCAGGTGTCATCACAGAGAGAATAGTCTCGTAAAAAGCACTAGCTGACTCACATCCAGGTGACATCACAGAGAGAATAGTCTTGTAAAAAGCACTAGCTGACTCACATCCAGGTGACATCACTGAGAGAATGGTCTTGTAAAAAGCACTGACTCACATCCCGGTGACATCACAGAGAGAATAGTCTTGTAAAAAGCACTAGCTGACTCACATCCAGGTGACATCACAGAGAGAATAGTCTTGTAAAAAGCACTAGCTGACTCACATCCAGGTGTCATCACAGAGAGAATAGTCCTGTAAAAAGAACTAGCTGACTCACATCCAGGTGTCATCACAGAGAGAATAGTCTTGTAGAAAGCACTAGCTGACTCACATCCAGGTGTCATCACAGAGAGAATAGTCCTGTAAAAGCACTAGCTGACTCACATCCAGGTGTCATCACAGAGAGAATAGTCTCGTAAAAAGCACTAGCTGACTCACATCCAGGTGACATCACAGAGAGAATAGTCTTGTAAAAAGCACTAGCTGACTCACATCCAGGTGACATCACAGAGAGAATAGTCTTGTAAAAAGCACTGACTCACATCCAGGTGACATTAAAGAGAGAATAGTCTTGTAAAAAGCACTAGCTGACTCACATCCAGGTGACATCACAGAGAGAATAGTCTTGTAAAAAGCACTAGCTGTCTCACATCCAGGTGACATCACAGAGAGAATAGTCTTGAAAAAAGCACTGACTCACATCCAGGTGACATCACAGAGAGAATAGTCTTGTAAAAGCACTAGCTGACTCACATCCAGGTGTCATCACAGAGAGAATAGTCTAAATGCTGACTCACATCCAGGTGTCATCACAGAGAGAATAGTCTTGTAAAAAGCACTAGCTGACTCACATCCAGGTGTCATCACAGAGAGAATAGTCCTGTAAAAAGCACTGACTCACATCCAGGTGACATCACAGAGAGAATAGTCTAAAAGATGACTCACATCCAGGTGTCATCACAGAGAGAATAGTCTTGTAAAAAGCACTAGCTGACTCACATCCAGGTGTCATCACAGAGAGAATAGTCCTGTAAAAAGCACTAGCTGACTCACATCCAGGTGTCATCACAGAGAGAATAGTCTCGTAAAAAGCACTAGCTGACTCACATCCAGGTGACATCACAGAGAGAATAGTCTTGTAAAAAGCACTAGCTGACTCACATCCAGGTGACATCACAGAGAGAATAGTCTTGTAAAAGCACTGACTCACATCCAGGTGACATCACAGAGAGAATAGTATTGTAAAAAGCACTAGCTGACTCACATCCAGGTGTCATCACAGAGAGAATAGTCTAAATGCTGACTCACATCCAGGTGTCATCACAGAGAGAATAGTCCTGTAAAAAGCACTGACTCACATCCAGGTGACATCACAGAGAGAATAGTCTAAAAGCTGACTCACATCCAGGTGTCATCACAGAGAGAATAGTCTTGTAAAAAGCACTAGCTGACTCACATCCAGGTGTCATCACAGAGAGAATAGTCTTGTAAAAAGCACTAGCTGACTCACATCCAGGTGACATCACAGAGAGAATAGTCTTGTAAAAAGCACTAACTCACATCCAGGTGTCATCACAGAGAGAATAGTCTTGTAAAAAGCACTGACTCACATCCAGGTGACATCACAGAGAGAATAGTCTTGTAAAAAGCACTAGCTGTCTCACATCCAGGTGACATCACAGAGAGAATAGTCTTGAAAAAGCACTGACTCACATCCAGGTGACATCACAGAGAGAATAGTATTATAAAAAGCACTAGCTGACTCACATCCAGGTGTCATCACAGAGAGAATAGTCTAAAAGCTGACTCACATCCAGGTGACATCACAGAGAGAATAGTATTATAAAAAGCACTAGCTGACTCACATCCAGGTGTCATCACAGAGAGAATAGTCTAAAAGCTGACTCACATCCAGGTGTCATCACAGAGAGAATAGTCTTGCAAAAAGCACTGACTCACATCCAGGTGACATCACAGAGAGAATAGTCTTGTAAAAGCACTAGCTGACTCACATCCAGGTGTCATCACAGAGAGAATAGTCTAAATGCTGACTCACATCCAGGTGTCATCACAGAGAGAATAGTCCTGTAAAAAGCACTGACTCACATCCAGGTGTCATCACAGAGAGAATAGTCCTGTAAAAGCACTGACTCACATCCAGGTGACATCACAGAGAGAATAGTCTTGTAAAAAGCACTAGCTGACTCACATCCAGGTGACATCACAGAGAGAATAGTCTAAAAGCTGACTCACATCCAGGTGTCATCACAGAGAGAATAGTCTTGTAAATAGCACTGACTCACATCCAGGTGTCATCACAGAGAGAATAGTCTTGAAAAAAGCACTGACTCACATCCAGGTGACATCACAGAGAGAATAGTATTATAAAAAGCACTAGCTGACTCACATCCAGGTGACATCACAGAGAGAATAGTCTAAAAGCTGACTCACATCCAGGTGACATCACAGAGAGAATAGTATTATAAAAAGCACTAGCTGACTCACATCCAGGTGTCATCACAGAGAGAATAGTCTAAAAGCTGAATCACATCCAGGTGACATCACAGAGAGAATAGTCTTGTAAATAGCACTAGCTGACTCACATCCAGGTGTCATCACAGAGAGAATAGTCTTGTAAAAAGCAAGGACTCACATCCAGGTGTCATCACAGAGAGAATAGTCTTGTAAATAGCACTAGCTGACTCACATCCAGGTGTCATCACAGAGAGAATAGTCTTGTAAAAAGCACTAGCTGACTCACATCCAGGTGACATCACTGAGAGAATGGTCTTGTAAAAAGCACTGACTCACATCCCGGTGACATCACAGAGAGAATAGTCTTGTAAAAAGCACTAGCTGACTCACATCCAGGTGTCATCACAGAGAGAATAGTCTTGTAAAAAGCACTAGCTGACTCACATCCAGGTGACATCACAGAGAGAATAGTCTTGTAAAAAGCACTAGCTGACTCACATCCAGGTGTCATCACAGAGAGAATAGTCCTGTAAAAAGAACTAGCTGACTCACATCCAGGGTGTCATCACAGAGAGAATAGTCTTGTAGAAAGCACTAGCTGACTCACATCCAGGTGTCATCACAGAGAGAATAGTCCTGTAAAAAGCACTAGCTGACTCACATCCAGGTGTCATCACAGAGAGAATAGTCTCGTAAAAAGCACTAGCTGACTCACATCCAGGTGACATCACAGAGAGAATAGTCTTGTAAAAGCACTAGCTGACTCACATCCAGGTGACATCACAGAGAGAATAGTCTTGTAAAAAGCACTGACTCACATCCAGGTGACATTAAAGAGAGAATAGTCTTGTAAAAAGCACTAGCTGACTCACATCCAGGTGACATCACAGAGAGAATAGTCTTGTAAAAGCACTAGCTGTCTCACATCCAGGTGACATCACAGAGAGAATAGTCTTGAAAAAAGCACTGACTCACATCCAGGTGACATCACAGAGAGAATAGTATTATAAAAAGCACTAGCTGACTCACATCCAGGTGTCATCACAGAGAGAATAGTCTAAAAGCTGACTCACATCCAGGTGTCATCACGGAGAGAATAGTCTTGTAAAAAGCACTAGCTGACTCACATCCAGGTGTCATCACAGAGAGAATAGTCTTGTAAAAAGCACTAGCTGACTCACATCCAGGTGTCATCACAGAGGGAATAGTCCTGTAAAAAGCACTAGCTGACTCACATCCAGGTGTCATCACAGAGAGAATAGTCTCGTAAAAAGCACTAGCTGACTCAAATCCAGGTGACATCACAGAGAGAATAGTCTTGTAAAAAGCACTAGCTGACTCACATCCAGGTGACATCACAGAGAGAATAGTCTTGTAAAAAGCACTGACTCACATCCAGGTGACATCACAGAGAGAATAGTCTTGTAAAAAGCACTGACTCACATCCAGGTGACATCACAGAGAGAATAGTCTTGTAAAAAGCACTAGCTGACTCACATCCAGGTGTCATCACAGAGAGAATAGTCCTGTAAAAAGCACTGACTCACATCCAGGTGACATCACAGAGAGAATAGTCTAAAAGCTGACTCACATCCAGGTGTCATCACAGAGAGAATAGTCTTGTAAAAAGCACTAGCTGACTCACATCCAGGTGTCATCACAGAGAGAATAGTCCTGTAAAAAGCACTAGCTGACTCACATCCAGGTGTCATCACAGAGAGAATAGTCTCGTAAAAAGCACTAGCTGACTCACATCCAGGTGACATCACAGAGAGAATAGTCTTGTAAAAAGCACTAGCTGACTCACATCCAGGTGACATCACAGAGAGAATAGTCTTGTAAAAAGCACTGACTCACATCCAGGTGACATCACAGAGAGAATAGTCTTGTAAAAAGCAGTGACTCACATCCAGGTGACATCACAGAGAGAATAGTCTTGTAAAAAGCACTAGCTGACTCACATCCAGGTGTCATCACAGAGAGAATAGTCTAAATGCTGACTCACATCCAGGTGTCATCACAGAGAGAATAGTCTAAATGCTGACTCACATCCAGGTGTCATCACAGAGAGAATAGTCATTTAAAAAGCACTGACTCACATCCAGGTGACATCACAGAGAGAATAGTCTAAAAGCTGACTCACATCCAGGTGTCATCACAGAGAGAATAGTCTTGTAAAAAGCACTAGCTGACTCACATCCAGGTGTCATCACAGAGAGAATAGTCCTGTAAAAAGCACTGACTCACATCCAGGTGACATCACAGAGAGAATAGTCTAAAAGCTGACTCACATCCAGGTGTCATCACAGAGAGAAGTCTTGTAAAAAGCACTAGCTGACTCACATCCAGGTGTCATCACAGAGAGAATAGTCCTGTAAAAAGCACTAGCTGACTCACATCCAGGTGTCATCACAGAGAGAATAGTCTCGTAAAAAGCACTAGCTGACTCACATCCAGGTGACATCACAGAGAGAATAGTCTTGTAAAAGCACTAGCTGACTCACATCCAGGTGACATCACAGAGAGAATAGTCTTGTAAAAAGCACTGACTCACATCCAGGTGACATCACAGAGAGAATAGTCTTGTAAAAAGCACTGACTCACATCCAGGTGACATCACAGAGAGAATAGTCTTGTAAAAAGCACTAGCTGACTCACATCCAGGTGTCATCACAGAGAGAATAGTCTAAATGCTGACTCACATCCAGGTGTCATCACAGAGAGAATAGTCCTGTAAAAAGCACTGACTCACATCCAGGTGACATCACAGAGAGAATAGTCTAAAAGCTGACTCACATCCAGGTGTCATCACAGAGAGAATAGTCTTGTAAAAAGCACTAGCTGACTCACATCCAGGTGTCATCACAGAGAGAATAGTCTTGTAAAAAGAACTAGCTGACTCACATCCAGGTGACATCACAGAGAGAATAGTCTAAAAGCTGTCTCACATCCAGGTGTCATCACAGAGAGAATAGTCTTGCAAAAAGCACTGACTCACATCCAGCTGACATCACAGAGAGAATAGTCTTGTAAAAAGCACTAGCTGACTCACATCCAGGTGACATCACAGAGAGAATAGTCTTGTAAAAAGCATTGACTCACATCCAGGTGTCATCACAGAGAGAATAGTCTTGTAAAAAGCACTGACTCACATCCAGGTGACATCACAGAGAGAATGGTCTTGTAAAAAGCACTGACTCACATCCCGGTGACATCACGGAGAGAATAGTCTTGTAAAAAGCACTAGCTGACTCACATCCAGGTGTCATCACAGAGAGAATAGTCCTGTAAAAAGAACTAGCTGACTCACATCCAGGTGTCATCACAGAGAGAATAGTCTTGTAGAAAGCACTAGCTGACTCACATCCAGGTGTCATCACAGAGAGAATAGTCCTGTAAAAAGCACTAGCTGACTCACATCCAGGTGTCATCACAGAGAGAATAGTCTCGTAAAAAGCACTAGCTGACTCACATCCAGGTGACATCACAGAGAGAATAGTCTTGTAAAAAGCACTGACTCACATCCAGGTGACATTAAAGAGAGAATAGTCTTGTAAAAAGCACTAGCTGACTCACATCCAGGTGACATCACAGAGAGAATAGTCTTGTAAAAAGCACTAGCTGTCTCACATCCAGGTGACATCACAGAGAGAATAGTCTTGAAAAAAGCACTGACTCACATCCAGGTGACATCACAGAGAGAATAGTATTATAAAAAGCACTAGCTGACTCACATCCAGGTGTCATCACAGAGAGAATAGTCTAAAAGCTGACTCACATCCAGGTGACATCACAGAGAGAATAGTATTATAAAAAGCACTAGCTGACTCACATCCAGGTGTCATCACAGAGAGAATAGTCTTGTAAATAGCACTAGCTGACTCACATCCAGGTGTCATCACAGAGAGAATAGTCTTGTAAAAAGCACTAGCTGACTCACATCCAGGTGACATCACAGAGAGAATAGTCTTGTAAAAAGCACTAGCTGACTCACATCCAGGTGTCATCACAGAGAGAATAGTCCTGTAAAAAGAACTAGCTGACTCACATCCAGGTGTCATCACAGAGAGAATAGTCTTGTAGAAAGCACTAGCTGACTCACATCCAGGTGTCATCACAGAGAGAATAGTCCTGTAAAAAGCACTAGCTGACTCACATCCAGGTGTCATCACAGAGAGAATAGTCTCGTAAAAAGCACTAGCTGACTCACATCCAGGTGACATCACAGAGAGAATAGTCTTGTAAAAAGCACTAGCTGACTCACATCCAGGTGACATCACAGAGAGAATAGTCTTGTAAAAAGCACTAGCTGTCTCACATCCAGGTGACATCACAGAGAGAATAGTCTTGAAAAAAGCACTGACTCACATCCAGGTGACATCACAGAGAGAATAGTATTATAAAAAGCACTAGCTGACTCACATCCAGGTGTCATCACAGAGAGAATAGTCTAAAAGCTGACTCACATCCAGGTGACATCACAGAGAGAATAGTATTATAAAAAGCACTAGCTGACTCACATCCAGGTGTCATCACAGAGAGAATAGTCTAAAAGCTGACTCACATCCAGGTGACATCACAGAGAGAATAGTCTTGTAAAAAGCACTGACTCACATCCAGGTGTCATCACAGAGAGAATAGTCTTGTAAATAGCACTAGCTGACTCACATCCAGGTGTCATCACAGAGAGAATAGTCTTGTAAAAAGCACTAGCTGACTCACATCCAGGTGTCATCACAGAGAGAATAGTCTTGTAAAAGCACTAGCTGACTCACATCCAGGTGTCATCACAGAGGGAATAGTCCTGTAAAAAGCACTAGCTGACTCACATCCAGGTGTCATCACAGAGAGAATAGTCTCGTAAAAAGCACTAGCTGACTCAAATCCAGGTGACATCACAGAGAGAATAGTCTTGTAAAAAGCACTAGCTGACTCACATCCAGGTGACATCACAGAGAGAATAGTCTTGTAAAAAGCACTGACTCACATCCAGGTGACATCACAGAGAGAATAGTCTTGTAAAAAGCACTGACTCACATCCAGGTGACATCACAGAGAGAATAGTCTTGTAAAAAGCACTAGCTGACTCACATCCAGGTGTCATCACAGAGAGAATAGTCCTGTAAAAAGCACTGACTCACATCCAGGTGACATCACAGAGAGAATAGTCTAAAAGCTGACTCACATCCAGGTGTCATCACAGAGAGAATTGTCTTGTAAAAAGCACTAGCTGACTCACATCCAGGTGTCATCACAGAGAGAATAGTCCTGTAAAAAGCACTAGCTGACTCACATCCAGGTGTCATCACAGAGAGAATAGTCTCGTAAAAAGCACTAGCTGACTCACATCCAGGTGACATCACAGAGAGAATAGTCTTGTAAAAAGCACTAGCTGACTCACATCCAGGTGACATCACAGAGAGAATAGTCTTGTAAAAAGCACTGACTCACATCCAGGTGACATCACAGAGAGAATAGTCTTGTAAAAGCACTAGCTGACTCACATCCAGGTGTCATCACAGAGAAAATAGTCATTTAAAAAGCACTGACTCACATCGAGGTGACATCACAGAGAGAATAGTCTAAAAGCTGACTCACATCCAGGTGTCATCACAGAGAGAATAGTCTTGTAAAAAGCACTAGCTGACTCACATCCAGGTGTCATCACAGAGAGAATAGTCCTGTAAAAAGCACTGACTCACATCCAGGTGACATCACAGAGAGAATAGTCTTGTAGAAAGCACTAGCTGACTCACATACAGGTGTCATCACAGAGAGAATAGTCCTGTAAAAAGCACTAGCTGACTCACATCCAGGTGTCATCACAGAGAGAATAGTCTCGTAAAAAGCACTAGCTGACTCACATCCAGGTGACATCACAGAGAGAATAGTCTTGTAAAAAGCACTGACTCACATCCAGGTGACATTAAAGAGAGAATAGTCTTGTAAAAAGCACTAGCTGACTCACATCCAGGTGACATCACAGAGAGAATAGTCTTGTAAAAAGCACTAGCTGTCTCACATCCAGGTGACATCACAGAGAGAATAGTCTTGAAAAAAGCACTGACTCACATCCAGGTGACATCACAGAGAGAATAGTATTATAAAAAGCACTAGCTGACTCACATCCAGGTGTCATCACAGAGAGAATAGTCTAAAAGCTGACTCACATCCAGGTGACATCACAGAGAGAATAGTATTATAAAAAGCACTAGCTGACTCACATCCAGGTGTCATCACAGAGAGAATAGTCTTGTAAATAGCACTAGCTGACTCACATCCAGGTGTCATCACAGAGAGAATAGTCTTGTAAAAAGCACTAGCTGACTCACATCCAGGTGACATCACAGAGAGAATAGTCTTGTAAAAAGCACTAGCTGACTCACATCCAGGTGTCATCACAGAGAGAATAGTCCTGTAAAAAGAACTAGCTGACTCACATCCAGGTGTCATCACAGAGAGAATAGTCTTGTAGAAAGCACTAGCTGACTCACATCCAGGTGTCATCACAGAGAGAATAGTCCTGTAAAAAGCACTAGCTGACTCACATCCAGGTGTCATCACAGAGAGAATAGTCTCGTAAAAAGCACTAGCTGACTCACATCCAGGTGACATCACAGAGAGAATAGTCTTGTAAAAAGCACTAGCTGACTCACATCCAGGTGACATCACAGAGAGAATAGTCTTGTAAAAAGCACTAGCTGTCTCACATCCAGGTGACATCACAGAGAGAATAGTCTTGAAAAAAGCACTGACTCACATCCAGGTGACATCACAGAGAGAATAGTATTATAAAAAGCACTAGCTGACTCACATCCAGGTGTCATCACAGAGAGAATAGTCTAAAAGCTGACTCACATCCAGGTGACATCACAGAGAGAATAGTATTATAAAAAGCACTAGCTGACTCACATCCAGGTGTCATCACAGAGAGAATAGTCTTGTAAATAGCACTAGCTGACTCACATCCAGGTGTCATCACAGAGAGAATAGTCTTGTAAAAAGCACTAGCTGACTCACATCCAGGTGTCATCACAGAGAGAATAGTCTTGTAAAAAGCACTAGCTGACTCACATCCAGGTGTCATCACAGAGGGAATAGTCCTGTAAAAAGCACTAGCTGACTCACATCCAGGTGTCATCACAGAGAGAATAGTCTCGTAAAAAGCACTAGCTGACTCAAATCCAGGTGACATCACAGAGAGAATAGTCTTGTAAAAAGCACTAGCTGACTCACATCCAGGTGACATCACAGAGAGAATAGTCTTGTAAAAAGCACTGACTCACATCCAGGTGACATCACAGAGAGAATAGTCTTGTAAAAAGCACTGACTCACATCCAGGTGACATCACAGAGAGAATAGTCTTGTAAAAAGCACTAGCTGACTCACATCCAGGTGTCATCACAGAGAGAATAGTCCTGTAAAAAGCACTGACTCACATCCAGGTGACATCACAGAGAGAATAGTCTAAAAGCTGACTCACATCCAGGTGTCATCACAGAGAGAATTGTCTTGTAAAAAGCACTAGCTGACTCACATCCAGGTGTCATCACAGAGAGAATAGTCCTGTAAAAAGCACTAGCTGACTCACATCCAGGTGTCATCACAGAGAGAATAGTCTCGTAAAAAGCACTAGCTGACTCACATCCAGGTGACATCACAGGAGAATAGTCTTGTAAAAAGCACTAGCTGACTCACATCCAGGTGACATCACAGAGAGAATAGTCTTGTAAAAAGCACTGACTCACATCCAGGTGACATCACAGAGAGAATAGTCTTGTAAAAAGCACTAGCTGACTCACATCCAGGTGTCATCACAGAGAGAATAGTCTAAATGCTGACTCACATCCAGGTGTCATCACAGAGAGAATAGTCTAAATGCTGACTCACATCCAGGTGTCATCACAGAGAGAATAGTCATTTAAAAAGCACTGACTCACATCCAGGTGACATCACAGAGAGAATAGTCTAAAAGCTGACTCACATCCAGGTGTCATCACAGAGAGAATAGTCTTGTAAAAAGCACTAGCTGACTCACATCCAGGTGTCATCACAGAGAGAATAGTCCTGTAAAAAGCACTGACTCACATCCAGGTGACATCACAGAGAGAATAGTATTATAAAAAGCACTAGCTGACTCACATCCAGGTGTCATCACAGAGAGAATAGTCTAAAAGCTGACTCACATCCAGGTGACATCACAGAGAGAATAGTATTATAAAAAGCACTAGCTGACTCACATCCAGGTGTCATCACAGAGAGAATAGTCTTGTAAATAGCACTAGCTGACTCACATCCAGGTGTCATCACAGAGAGAATAGTCTTGTAAAAAGCACTAGCTGACTCACATCCAGGTGACATCACAGAGAGAATAGTCTTGTAAAAAGCACTAGCTGACTCACATCCAGGTGTCATCACAGAGAGAATAGTCCTGTAAAAAGAACTAGCTGACTCACATCCAGGTGTCATCACAGAGAGAATAGTCTTGTAGAAAGCACTAGCTGACTCACATCCAGGTGTCATCACAGAGAGAATAGTCCTGTAAAAAGCACTAGCTGACTCACATCCAGGTGTCATCACAGAGAGAATAGTCTCGTAAAAAGCACTAGCTGACTCACATCCAGGTGACATCACAGAGAGAATAGTCTTGTAAAAAGCACTAGCTGACTCACATCCAGGTGACATCACAGAGAGAATAGTCTTGTAAAAAGCACTAGCTGTCTCACATCCAGGTGACATCACAGAGAGAATAGTCTTGAAAAAAGCACTGACTCACATCCAGGTGACATCACAGAGAGAATAGTATTATAAAAAGCACTAGCTGACTCACATCCAGGTGTCATCACAGAGAGAATAGTCTAAAAGCTGACTCACATCCAGGTGACATCACAGAGAGAATAGTATTATAAAAAGCACTAGCTGACTCACATCCAGGTGTCATCACAGAGAGAATAGTCTTGTAAATAGCACTAGCTGACTCACATCCAGGTGTCATCACAGAGAGAATAGTCTTGTAAAAAGCACTAGCTGACTCACATCCAGGTGTCATCACAGAGAGAATAGTCTTGTAAAAAGCACTAGCTGACTCACATCCAGGTGTCATCACAGAGGGAATAGTCCTGTAAAAAGCACTAGCTGACTCACATCCAGGTGTCATCACAGAGAGAATAGTCTCGTAAAAAGCACTAGCTGACTCAAATCCAGGTGACATCACAGAGAGAATAGTCTTGTAAAAAGCACTAGCTGACTCACATCCAGGTGACATCACAGAGAGAATAGTCTTGTAAAAAGCACTGACTCACATCCAGGTGACATCACAGAGAGAATAGTCTTGTAAAAAGCACTGACTCACATCCAGGTGACATCACAGAGAGAATAGTCTTGTAAAAAGCACTAGCTGACTCACATCCAGGTGTCATCACAGAGAGAATAGTCCTGTAAAAAGCACTGACTCACATCCAGGTGACATCACAGAGAGAATAGTCTAAAAGCTGACTCACATCCAGGTGTCATCACAGAGAGAATTGTCTTGTAAAAAGCACTAGCTGACTCACATCCAGGTGTCATCACAGAGAGAATAGTCCTGTAAAAAGCACTAGCTGACTCACATCCAGGTGTCATCACAGAGAGAATAGTCTCGTAAAAAGCACTAGCTGACTCACATCCAGGTGACATCACAGGAGAATAGTCTTGTAAAAAGCACTAGCTGACTCACATCCAGGTGACATCACAGAGAGAATAGTCTTGTAAAAAGCACTGACTCACATCCAGGTGACATCACAGAGAGAATAGTCTTGTAAAAAGCACTAGCTGACTCACATCCAGGTGTCATCACAGAGAGAATAGTCTAAATGCTGACTCACATCCAGGTGTCATCACAGAGAGAATAGTCTAAATGCTGACTCACATCCAGGTGTCATCACAGAGAGAATAGTCATTTAAAAAGCACTGACTCACATCCAGGTGACATCACAGAGAGAATAGTCTAAAAGCTGACTCACATCCAGGTGTCATCACAGAGAGAATAGTCTTGTAAAAAGCACTAGCTGACTCACATCCAGGTGTCATCACAGAGAGAATAGTCCCTGTAAAAAGCACTGACTCACATCCAGGTGACATCACAGAGAGAATAGTCTTGTAAAAAGCACTGACTCACATCCAGGTGACATCACAGAGAGAATAGTCTTGTAAAAAGCACTAGCTGACTCACATCCAGGTGTCATCACAGAGAGAATAGTCTAAATGCTGACTCACATCCAGGTGTCATCACAGAGAGAATAGTCCTGTAAAAAGCACTGACTCACATCCAGGTGACATCACAGAGAGAATAGTCTAAAAGCTGACTCACATCCAGGTGTCATCACAGAGAGAATAGTCTTGTAAAAAGCACTGACTCACATCCAGGTGACATCACAGAGAGAATGGTCTTGTAAAAAGCACTGACTCACATCCCGGTGACATCACGGAGAGAATAGTCTTGTAAAAAGCACTAGCTGACTCACATCCAGGTGTCATCACAGAGAGAATAGTCCTGTAAAAAGAACTAGCTGACTCACATCCAGGTGTCATCACAGAGAGAATAGTCTTGTAGAAAGCACTAGCTGACTCACATCCAGGTGTCATCACAGAGAGAATAGTCCTGTAAAAAGCACTAGCTGACTCACATCCAGGTGTCATCACAGAGAGAATAGTCTCGTAAAAAGCACTAGCTGACTCACATCCAGGTGACATCACAGAGAGAATAGTCTTGTAAAAAGCACTAGCTGACTCACATCCAGGTGACATCACAGAGAGAATAGTCTTGTAAAAAGCACTGACTCACATCCAGGTGACATTAAAGAGAGAATAGTCTTGTAAAAAGCACTAGCTGACTCACATCCAGGTGACATCACAGAGAGAATAGTCTTGTAAAAAGCACTAGCTGTCTCACATCCAGGTGACATCACAGAGAGAATAGTCTTGAAAAAAGCACTGACTCACATCCAGGTGACATCACAGAGAGAATAGTATTATAAAAAGCACTGACTCACATCCAGGTGACATCACAGAGAGAATAGTCTAAAAGCTGACTCACATCCAGGTGTCATCACAGAGAGAATAGTCTAAAAGCTGACTCACATCCAGGTGACATCACAGAGAGAATAGTATTATAAAAAGCACTAGCTGACTCACATCCAGGTGTCATCACAGAGAGAATAGTCTTGTAAATAGCACTAGCTGACTCACATCCAGGTGTCATCACAGAGAGAATAGTCTTGTAAAAAGCACTAGCTGACTCACATCCAGGTGTCATCACAGAGAGAATAGTCTTGTAAAAAGCACTAGCTGACTCACATCCAGGTGTCATCACAGAGGGAATAGTCCTGTAAAAAGCACTAGCTGACTCACATCCAGGTGTCATCACAGAGAGAATAGTCTCGTAAAAAGCACTAGCTGACTCAAATCCAGGTGACATCACAGAGAGAATAGTCTTGTAAAAAGCACTAGCTGACTCACATCCAGGTGTCATCACAGAGAGAATAGTCCTGTAAAAAGCACTGACTCACATCCAGGTGACATCACAGAGAGAATAGTCTTGTAAAAAGCACTAGCTGACTCACATCCAGGTGTCATCACAGAGAGAATAGTCCTGTAAAAAGCACTGACTCACATCCAGGTGACATCACAGAGAGAATAGTCTAAAAGCTGACTCACATCCAGGTGTCATCACAGAGAGAATAGTCTTGTAAAAAGCACTAGCTGACTCACATCCAGGTGTCATCACAGAGAGAATAGTCCTGTGAAAAGCACTAGCTGACTCACATCCAGGTGTCATCACAGAGAGAATAGTCTCGTAAAAAGCACTAGCTGACTCACATCCAGGTGACATCACAGAGAGAATAGTCTTGTAAAAAGCACTAGCTGACTCACATCCAGGTGACATCACAGAGAGAATAGTCTTGTAAAAAGCACTGACTCACATCCAGGTGACATCACAGAGAGAATAGTCTTGTAAAAAGCACTGACTCACATCCAGGTGACATCACAGAGAGAATAGTCTTGTAAAAAGCACTAGCTGACTCACATCCAGGTGTCATCACAGCGAGAATAGTCTCGTAAAAGCACTAGCTGACTCAAATCCAGGTGACATCACAGAGAGAATAGTCTTGTAAAAAGCACTAGCTGACTCACATCCAGGTGACATCACAGAGAGAATATTCTTGTAAAAAGCACTGACTCACATCCAGGTGACATCACAGAGAGAATAGTCTTGTAAAAGCACTAGCTGACTCACATCCAGGTGTCATCACAGAGAGAATAGTCCTGTAAAAAGCACTGACTCACATCCAGGTGACATCACAGAGAGAATAGTCTAAAAGCTGACTCACATCCAGGTGTCATCACAGAGAGAATAGTCTTGTAAAAAGCACTAGCTGACTCACATCCAGGTGTCATCACAGAGAGAATAGTCCTGTAAAAAGCACTAGCTGACTCACATCCAGGTGTCATCACAGAGAGAATAGTCTCGTAAAAAGCACTAGCTGACTCACATCCAGGTGACATCACAGAGAGAATAGTCTTGTAAAAAGCACTAGCTGACTCACATCCAGGTGACATCACAGAGAGAATAGTCTTGTAAAAAGCACTGACTCACATCCAGGTGACATCACAGAGAGAATAGTCTTGTTAAAAGCACTGACTCACATCCAGGTGACATCACAGAGAGAATAGTCTTGTAAAAAGCACTAGCTGACTCACATCCAGGTGTCATCACAGAGAGAATAGTCTAAATGCTGACTCACATCCAGGTGTCATCACAGAGAGAATAGTCTAAATGCTGACTCACATCCAGGTGTCATCACAGAGAGAATAGTCATTTAAAAAGCACTGACTCACATCCAGGTGACATCACAGAGAGAATAGTCTAAAAGCTGACTCACATCCAGGTGTCATCACAGAGAGAATAGTCTTGTAAAAAGCACTAGCTGACTCACATCCAGGTGTCATCACAGAGAGAATAGTCCTGTAAAAAGCACTGACTCACATCCAGGTGACATCACAGAGAGAATAGTCTAAAGGCTGACTCACATCCAGGTGTCATCACAGAGAGAATAGTCTTGTAAAAAGCACTAGCTGACTCACATCCAGGTGTCATCACAGAGAGAATAGTCCTGTAAAAAGCACTAGCTGACTCACATCCAGGTGTCATCACAGAGAGAATAGTCTTGTAAAAAGCACTAGCTGACTCACATCCAGGTGACATCACAGAGAGAATAGTCTTGTAAAAAGCACTGACTCACATCCAGGTGACATCACAGAGAGAATAGTCTTGTAAAAAGCACTGACTCACATCCAGGTGTCATCACAGAGAGAATAGTCTTGTAAAAAGCACTAGCTGACTCACATCCAGGTGTCATCACAGAGAGAATAGTCCTGTAAAAAGCACTGACTCACATCCAGGTGACATCACAGAGAGAATAGTCTAAAGGCTGACTCACATCCAGGTGTCATCACAGAGAGAATAGTCTTGTAAAAAGCACTAGCTGACTCACATCCAGGTGTCATCACAGAGAGAATAGTCCTGTAAAAAGCACTAGCTGACTCACATCCAGGTGTCATCACAGAGAGAATAGTCTTGTAAAAAGCACTAGCTGACTCACATCCAGGTGACATCACAGAGAGAATAGTCTTGTAAAAAGCACTGACTCACATCCAGGTGACATCACAGAGAGAATAGTCTTGTAAAAAGCACTGACTCACATCCAGGTGACATCACAGAGAGAATAGTCTTGTAAAAAGCACTAGCTGACTCACATCCAGGTGTCATCACAGAGAGAATAGTCTAAATGCTGACTCACATCCAGGTGTCATCACAGAGAGAATAGTCCTGTAAAAAGCACTGACTCACATCCAGGTGACATCACAGAGAGAATAGTCTAAAAGCTGACTCACATCCAGGTGTCATCACAGAGAGAATAGTCTTGTAAAAAGCACTAGCTGACTCACATCCAGGTGTCATCACAGAGGGAATAGTCCTGTAAAAAGCACTAGCTGACTCACATCCAGGTGTCATCACAGAGAGAATAGTCTCGTAAAAAGCACTAGCTGACTCAAATCCAGGTGACATCACAGAGAGAATAGTCTTGTAAAAAGCACTAGCTGACTCACATCCAGGTGTCATCACAGAGAGAATAGTCCTGTAAAAAGCACTGACTCACATCCAGGTGTCATCACAGAGAGAATAGTCTTGTAAAAAGCACTAGCTGACTCACATCCAGGTGTCATCACAGAGAGAATAGTCCTGTAAAAAGCACTAGCTGACTCACATCCAGGTGTCATCACAGAGAGAATAGTCTCGTAAAAAGCACTAGCTGACTCACATCCAGGTGACATCACAGAGAGAATAGTCTTGTAAAAAGCACTAGCTGACTCACATCCAGGTGACATCACAGAGAGAATAGTCTTGTAAAAAGCACTGACTCACATCCAGGTGTCATCACAGAGAGAATAGTCTAAATGCTGACTCACATCCAGGTGTCATCACAGAGAGAATAGTCTAAATGCTGACTCACATCCAGGTGTCATCACAGAGAGAATAGTCTCGTAAAAAGCACTAGCTGACTCACATCCAGGTGACATCACAGAGAGAATAGTCTTGTAAAAAGCACTAGCTGACTCACATCCAGGTGACATCACAGAGAGAATAGTCTTGTAAAAAGCACTGACTCACATCCAGGTGACATCACAGAGAGAATAGTCTTGTTAAAAGCACTGACTCACATCCAGGTGACATCACAGAGAGAATAGTCTTGTAAAAAGCACTAGCTGACTCACATCCAGGTGTCATCACAGAGAGAATAGTCTAAATGCTGACTCACATCCAGGTGTCATCACAGAGAGAATAGTCTAAATGCTGACTCACATCCAGGTGTCATCACAGAGAGAATAGTCATTTAAAAAGCACTGACTCACATCCAGGTGACATCACAGAGAGAATAGTCTAAAAGCTGACTCACATCCAGGTGTCATCACAGAGAGAATAGTCTTGTAAAAGCACTAGCTGACTCACATCCAGGTGTCATCACAGAGAGAATAGTCCTGTAAAAAGCACTGACTCACATCCAGGTGACATCACAGAGAGAATAGTCTAAAGGCTGACTCACATCCAGGTGTCATCACAGAGAGAATAGTCTTGTAAAAAGCACTAGCTGACTCACATCCAGGTGTCATCACAGAGAGAATAGTCCTGTAAAAAGCACTAGCTGACTCACATCCAGGTGTCATCACAGAGAGAATAGTCTTGTAAAAAGCACTAGCTGACTCACATCCAGGTGACATCACAGAGAGAATAGTCTTGTAAAAAGCACTGACTCACATCCAGGTGACATCACAGAGAGAATAGTCTTGTAAAAAGCACTGACTCACATCCAGGTGACATCACAGAGAGAATAGTCTTGTAAAAAGCACTAGCTGACTCACATCCAGGTGTCATCACAGAGAGAATAGTCTAAATGCTGACTCACATCCAGGTGTCATCACAGAGAGAATAGTCCTGTAAAAAGCACTGACTCACATCCAGGTGACATCACAGAGAGAATAGTCTAAAAGCTGACTCACATCCAGGTGTCATCACAGAGAGAATAGTCTTGTAAAAAGCACTAGCTGACTCACATCCAGGTGACATCACAGAGAGAATAGTCTTGTAAAAAGCACTAGCTGACTCACATCCAGGTGACATCACAGAGAGAATAGTCTTGTAAAAAGCACTGACTCACATCCAGGTGACATCACAGAGAGAATAGTCTTGTAAAAAGCACTGACTCACATCCAGGTGACATCACAGAGAGAATAGTCTTGTAAAAAGCACTAGCTGACTCACATCCAGGTGTCATCACAGCGAGAATAGTCTCGTAAAAAGCACTAGCTGACTCAAATCCAGGTGACATCACAGAGAGAATAGTCTTGTAAAAAGCACTAGCTGACTCACATCCAGGTGACATCACAGAGAGAATATTCTTGTAAAAAGCACTGACTCACATCCAGGTGACATCACAGAGAGGAATAGTCTTGTAAAAAGCACTAGCTGACTCACATCCAGGTGTCATCACAGAGAGAATAGTCCTGTAAAAAGCACTGACTCACATCCAGGTGACATCACAGAGAGAATAGTCTAAAAGCTGACTCACATCCAGGTGTCATCACAGAGAGAATAGTCTTGTAAAAAGCACTAGCTGACTCACATCCAGGTGTCATCACAGAGAGAATAGTCCTGTAAAAAGCACTAGCTGACTCACATCCAGGTGTCATCACAGAGAGAATAGTCTCGTAAAAAGCACTAGCTGACTCACATCCAGGTGACATCACAGAGAGAATAGTCTTGTAAAAAGCACTAGCTGACTCACATCCAGGTGACATCACAGAGAGAATAGTCTTGTAAAAAGCACTGACTCACATCCAGGTGACATCACAGAGAGAATAGTCTTGTTAAAAGCACTGACTCACATCCAGGTGACATCACAGAGAGAATAGTCTTGTAAAAAGCACTAGCTGACTCACATCCAGGTGTCATCACAGAGAGAATAGTCTAAATGCTGACTCACATCCAGGTGTCATCACAGAGAGAATAGTCTAAATGCTGACTCACATCCAGGTGTCATCACAGAGAGAATAGTCATTAAAAAGCACTGACTCACATCCAGGTGACATCACAGAGAGAATAGTCTAAAAGCTGACTCACATCCAGGTGTCATCACAGAGAGAATAGTCTTGTAAAAAGCACTAGCTGACTCACATCCAGGTGTCATCACAGAGAGAATAGTCCTGTAAAAAGCACTGACTCACATCCAGGTGACATCACAGAGAGAATAGTCTAAAGGCTGACTCACATCCAGGTGTCATCACAGAGAGAATAGTCTTGTAAAAAGCACTAGCTGACTCACATCCAGGTGTCATCACAGAGAGAATAGTCCTGTAAAAAGCACTAGCTGACTCACATCCAGGTGTCATCACAGAGAGAATAGTCTTGTAAAAGCACTAGCTGACTCACATCCAGGTGACATCACAGAGAGAATAGTCTTGTAAAAAGCACTGACTCACATCCAGGTGACATCACAGAGAGAATAGTCTTGTAAAAAGCACTGACTCACATCCAGGTGACATCACAGAGAGAATAGTCTTGTAAAAAGCACTAGCTGACTCAAATCCAGGTGACATCACAGAGAGAATAGTCTTGTAAAAAGCACTAGCTGACTCACATCCAGGTGTCATCACAGAGAGAATAGTCCTGTAAAAAGCACTGACTCACATCCAGGTGTCATCACAGAGAGAATAGTCTTGTAAAAAGCACTAGCTGACTCACATCCAGGTGTCATCACAGAGAGAATAGTCCTGTAAAAGCACTAGCTGACTCACATCCAGGTGTCATCACAAGAGAATAGTCTCGTAAAAGCACTAGCTGACTCACATCCAAGTGACATCACAGAGAGAATAGTCTTGTAAAAAAGCACTAGCTGACTCACATCCAGGTGACATCACAGAGAGAATAGTCTTGTAAAAAGCACTTGACTCACATCCAGGTGACATCACAGAGAGAATAGTCTTCTTAAAAAGCACTGACTCACATCCAGGTGACATCACAGAGAGAATAGTCTTGTAAAAAGCACTAGCTGACTCACATCCAGGTGTCATCACAGAGAGAATAGTCTAAATGCTGACTCAACATCCAGGTGTCATCACAGAGAGAATAGTCTTGTAAAAAGCACTGACTCACATCCAGGTGACATCACAGAGAGAATAGTCTAAAAGCTGACTCACATCCAGGTGTCATCACAGAGAGAATAGTCTTGTAAAAAGCACTAGCTGACTCACATCCAGGTGTCATCACAGAGAGAATAGTCTTGTAAAAAGCACTAGCTGACTCACATCCAGGTGTCATCACAGAGAGAATAGTCTTGTAAAAAGCACTAGCTGACTCACATCCAGGTGACATCACAGAGAGAATAGTCTTGTAAAAAGCACTAGCTGACTCACATCCAGGTGTCATCACAGAGAGAATAGTCTTGTAAAAAGCACTGACTCACATCCAGGTGACATCACAGAGAGAATAGTCTTGTAAAAAGCACTAGCTGACTCACATCCAGGTGACATCACAGAGAGAATAGTCTTGTAAAAAGCACTGACTCACATCCAGGTGACATCACAGAGAGAATAGTCTTGTAAAAAGCACTCACATCCATCCAGTGACATCACAGAGAGAATAGTCTTGTAAAAAGCACTAGCTGACTCACATCCAGGTGACATCACAGAGAGAATAGTCTTGTAAAAAGCACTAGCTGACTCACATCCAGGTGTCATCACAGAGAGAATAGTCTTGTAAAAAGCACTAGCTGACTCACATCCAGGTGACATCACAGAGAGAATAGTCTTGTAAAAAGCACTAGCTGACTCACATCCAGGTGACATCACAGAGAGAATAGTCTTGTAAAAAGCACTGACTCACATCCAGGTGTCATCACAGAGAGAATAGTCTTGTAAAAAGCACTAGCTGACTCACATCCAGGTGTCATCACAGAGAGAATAGTCTTGTAAAAAGCACTAGCTGACTCACATCCAGGTGACATCACAGAGAGAATAGTCTTGTAAAAAGCACTAGCTGACTCACATCCAGGTGACATCACAGAGAGAATAGTCTTGTAAAAAGCACTAGCTGACTCACATCCAGGTGACATCACAGAGAGAATAGTCTTGTAAAAAGCACTAGCTGACTCACATCCAGGTGTCATCACAGAGAGAATAGTCTTGTAAAAAGCACTGACTCACATCCAGGTGACATCACAGAGAGAATAGTCTTGTAAAAAGCACTGACTCACATCCAGGTGACATCACAGAGAGAATAGTCTTGTAAAAAGCACTAGCTGACTCACATCCAGGTGTCATCACAGAGAGAATAGTCTGTAAAAAGCACTAGCTGACTCACATCCAGGTGTCATCACAGAGAGAATAGTCTTGTAAAAAGCACTAGCTGACTCACATCCAGGTGTCATCACAGAGAGAATAGTCTTGTAAAAAGCACTAGCTGACTCACATCCAGGTGACATCACAGAGAGAATAGTCTTGTAAAAAGCACTGACTCACATCCAGGTGACATCACAGAGAGAATAGTCTTGTAAAAAGCACTGACTCACATCCAGGTGACATCACAGAGAGAATAGTCTTGTAAAAAGCACTAGCTGACTCACATCCAGGTGACATCACAGAGAGAATAGTCTAAAAGCTGACTCACATCCAGGTGTCATCACAGAGAGAATAGTCTTGAAAAAGCACTGACTCACATCCAGGTGACATCACAGAGAGAATAGTCTTGTAAAAAGCACTAGCTGACTCACATCCAGGTGACATCACAGAGAGAATAGTCTAAAAGCACTAGCTGACTCACATCCAGGTGTCATCACAGAGAGAATAGTCTTGTAAAAAGCACTAGCTGACTCACATCCAGGTGTCATCACAGAGAGAATAGTCTTGTAAAAAGCACTAGCTGACTCACATCCAGGTGACATCACAGAGAGAATAGTCTTGTAAAAAGCACTGACTCACATCCAGGTGTCATCACAGAGAGAATAGTCTTGTAAAAAGCACTAGCTGACTCACATCCAGGTGACATCACAGAGAGAATAGTCTTGTAAAAAGCACTGACTCACATCCAGGTGACATCACAGAGAGAATAGTCTTGTAAAAAGCACTGACTCACATCCAGGTGTCATCACAGAGAGAATAGTCTTGTAAAAAGCACTAGCTGACTCACATCCAGGTGACATCACAGAGAGAATAGTCTTGTAAAAAGCACTAGCTGACTCACATCCAGGTGACATCACAGAGAGAATAGTCTTGTAAAAAGCACTGACTCACATCCAGGTGTCATCACAGAGAGAATAGTCTTGTAAAAAGCACTAGCTGACTCACATCCAGGTGTCATCACAGAGAGAATAGTCTTGTAAAAGCACTAGCTGACTCACATCCAGGTGTCATCACAGAGAGAATAGTCCTGTAAAAAGCACTAGCTGACTCACATCCAGGTGTCATCACAGAGAGAATAGTCTTGTAAAAAGCACTAGCTGACTCACATCCAGGTGACATCACAGAGAGAATAGTCTTGTAAAAAGCACTAGCTGACTCACATCCAGGTGACATCACAGAGAGAATAGTCTTGTAAAAAGCACTGACTCACATCCAGGTGACATCACAGAGAGAATAGTCTTGTAAAAAGCACTAGCTGACTCACATCCAGGTGACATCACAGAGAGAATAGTCTTGTAAAAAGCACTAGCTGACTCACATCCAGGTGACATCACAGAGAGAATAGTCTTGTAAAAAGCACTGACTCACATCCAGGTGACATCACAGAGAGATAGTCTTGTAAAAAGCACTAGCTGACTCACATCCAGGTGTCATCACAGAGAGAATAGTCTTGTAAAAAGCACTAGCTGACTCACATCCAGGTGTCATCACAGAGAGAATAGTCTTGTAAAAAGCACTAGCTGACTCACATCCAGGTGTCATCACAGAGAGAATAGTCTTGTAAAAAGCACTAGCTGACTCACATCCAGGTGTCATCACAGAGAGAATAGTCTTGTAAAAAGCACTAGCTGACTCACATCCAGGTGACATCACAGAGAGAATAGTCTTGTAAAAAGCACTAGCTGACTCACATCCAGGTGACATCACAGAGAGAATAGTCCTGTAAAAAGCACTAGCTGACTCACATCCAGGTGTCATCACAGAGAGAATAGTCTTGTAAAAAGCACTGACTCACATCCAGGTGACATCACAGAGAGAATAGTCTAAAAAGCTGACTCACATCCAGGTGTCATCACAGAGAGAATAGTCTTGTAAAAAGCACTAGCTGACTCACATCCAGGTGTCATCACAGAGAGAATAGTCTTGTAAAAAGCACTAGCTGACTCACATCCAGGTGACATCACAGAGAGAATAGTCTAAAAAGCTGACTCACATCCAGGTGTCATCACAGAGAGAATAGTCTTGTAAAAAGCACTGACTCACATCCAGGTGACATCACAGAGAGAATAGTCTTGTAAAAAGCACTAGCTGACTCACATCCAGGTGACATCACAGAGAGAATAGTCTTGTAAAAAGCACTGACTCACATCCAGGTGTCATCACAGAGAGAATAGTCTTGTAAAAAGCACTGACTCACATCCAGGTGACATCACAGAGAGAATAGTCTTGTAAAAAGCACTGACTCACATCCAGGTGACATCACAGAGAGAATAGTCTTGTAAAAAGCACTAGCTGACTCACATCCAGGTGTCATCACAGAGAGAATAGTCTTGTAAAAAGCACTAGCTGACTCACATCCAGGTGTCATCACAGAGAGAATAGTCTTGTAAAAAGCACTAGCTGACTCACATCCAGGTGTCATCACAGAGAGAATAGTCTGTAAAAAGCACTAGCTGACTCACATCCAGGTGTCATCACAGAGAGAATAGTCTTGTAAAAAGCACTAGCTGACTCACATCCAGGTGACATCACAGAGAGAATAGTCTTGTAAAAAGCACTAGCTGACTCACATCCAGGTGACATCACAGAGAGAATAGTCTTGTAAAAAGCACTGACTCACATCCAGGTGACATCACAGAGAGAATAGTCTTGTAAAAAGCACTAGCTGACTCACATCCAGGTGACATCACAGAGAGAATAGTCTTGTAAAAAGCACTAGCTGACTCACATCCAGGTGACATCACAGAGAGAATAGTCTTGTAAAAAGCACTGACTCACATCCAGGTGACATCACAGAGAGAATAGTCTTGTAAAAAGCACTAGCTGACTCACATCCAGGTGACATCACAGAGAGAATAGTCTTGTAAAAAGCACTAGCTGACTCACATCCAGGTGTCATCACAGAGAGAATAGTCTTGTAAATAGCACTAGCTGACTCACATCCAGGTGTCATCACAGAGAGAATAGTCTTGTAAAAAAGCACTAGCTGACTCACATCCAGGTGTCATCACAGAGAGAATAGTCTTGTAAAAAGCACTAGCTGACTCAAATCCAGGTGACATCACAGAGAGAATAGTCTTGTAAAAAGCACTAGCTGACTCACATCCAGGTGACATCACAGAGAGAATAGTCCTGTAAAAAGCACTAGCTGACTCACATCCAGGTGTCATCACAGAGAGAATAGTCCTGTAAAAAGCACTAGCTGACTCACATCCAGGTGTCATCACAGAGAGAATAGTCTCGTAAAAAGCACTAGCTGACTCACATCCAGGTGACATCACAGAGAGAATAGTCTTGTAAAAGCACTGACTCACGTCCAGGTGACATCACAGAGAGAATAGTCTTGTAAAAAGCACTAGCTGACTCACATCCAGGTGTCATCACAGAGAGAATAGTCTAAATGCTGACTCACATCCAGGTGTCATCACAAGAGAATAGTCTAAATGCTGACTCACATCCAGGTGTCATCACAGAGAGAATAGTCATTTAAAAAGCACTGACTCACATCCAGGTGACATCACAGAGAGAATAGTCTAAAAGCTGACTCACATCCAGGTGTCATCACAGAGAGAATAGTCTTGTAAAAAGCACTAGCTGACTCACATCCAGGTGTCATCACAGAGAGAATAGTCCTGTAAAAAGCACTGACTCACATCCAGGTGACATCACAGAGAGAATAGTCTAAAAGCTGACTCACATCCAGGTGTCATCACAGAGAGAATAGTCTTGTAAAAAGCACTAGCTGACTCACATCCAGGTGTCATCACAGAGAGAATAGTCTTGTAAAAAGCACTAGCTGACTCACATCCAGGTGACATCACAGAGAGAATAGTCTAAAAGCTGTCTCACATCCAGGTGTCATCACAGAGAGAATAGTCTTGCAAAAAGCACTGACTCACATCCAGCTGACATCACAGAGAGAATAGTCTTGTAAAAAGCACTAGCTGACTCACATCCAGGTGACATCACAGAGAGAATAGTCCTTGTAAAAAGCACTGACTCATATCCAGGTGTCATCACAGAGAGAATAGTCTTGTAAAAAGCACTGACTCACATCCAGGTGACATCACAGAGAGAATGGTCTTGTAAAAAGCACTGACTCACATCCCGGTGACATCACAGAGAGAATAGTCTTGTAAAAAGCACTAGCTGACTCACATCCAGGTGTCATCACAGAGAGAATAGTCCTGTAAAAAGCACTGACTCACATCCAGGTGACATCACAGAGAGAATAGTCTAAAAGCTGACTCACATCCAGGTGTCATCACAGAGAGAATAGTCTTGTAAAAAGCACTAGCTGACTCACATCCAGGTGTCATCACAGAGAGAATAGTCTTGTAAAAAGCACTAGCTGACTCACATCCAGGTGACATCACAGAGAGAATAGTCTAAAAGCTGTCTCCACATCCAGGTGTCATCACAGAGAGAATGTCTTGCAAAAAGCACTGACTCACATCCAGGTTGACATCACAGAGAGAATATTCTGTAAAAAGCACTAGCTGACTCACATCCGTCCAATCACAGCAGCACAAGAGATAATAGTCTTAAAAAAGCACTGACCACATCTCAGGTGACATCACAGAGAGAATTGTCCTTGTAAAAAGCAACTGACTCACATCCAGGTGTCATCACAGAGAGAATAGTCTTGTAAAAAGCACTAGCTGACTCACATCCAGGTGTCATCACAGAGAGAATAGTCTTGTAAAAAGCACTAGCTGACTCACATCCAGGTGTCATCACAGAGAGAATAGTCCTGTAAAAAGCACTAGCTGACTCACATCCAGGTGTCATCACAGAGAGAATAGTCTTGTAAAAAGCACTAGCTGACTCACATCCAGGTGACATCACAGAGAGAATAGTCTTGTAAAAAGCACTAGCTGACTCACATCCAGGTGACATCACAGAGAGAATAGTCTTGTAAAAAGCACTGACTCACATCCAGGTGACATCACAGAGAGAATAGTCTTGTAAAAAGCACTAGCTGACTCACATCCAGGTGACATCACAGAGAGAATAGTCTTGTAAAAAGCACTAGCTGACTCACATCCAGGTGACATCACAGAGAGAATAGTCTTGTAAAAAGCACTGACTCACATCCAGGTGACATCACAGAGAGAATAGTCTTGTAAAAAGCACTAGCTGACTCACATCCAGGTGACATCACAGAGAGAATAGTCTTGTAAAAAGCACTAGCTGACTCACATCCAGGTGTCATCACAGAGAGAATAGTCTTGTAAAAAGCACTAGCTGACTCACATCCAGGTGACATCACAGAGAGAATAGTCTTGTAAAAAGCACTAGCTGACTCACATCCAGGTGACATCACAGAGAGAATAGTCCTGTAAAAAGCACTGACTCACATCCAGGTGACATCACAGAGAGAATAGTCTAAAAGCTGACTCACATCCAGGTGTCATCACAGAGAGAATAGTCTCGTAAAAAGCACTAGCTGACTCACATCCAGGTGACATCACAGAGAGAATAGTCTTGTAAAAAGCACTAGCTGACTCACATCCAGGTGACATCACAGAGAGAATAGTCTTGTAAAAAGCACTGACTCACATCCAGGTGTCATCACAGAGAGAATAGTCCTGTAAAAAGAACTAGCTTACTCACATCCAGGTGTCATCACAGAGAGAATAGTCTTGTAGAAAGCACTAGCTGACTCACATCCAGGTGTCATCACAGAGAGAATAGTCCTGTAAAAAGCACTAGCTGACTCACATCCAGGTGTCATCACAGAGAGAATAGTCTCGTAAAAAGCACTAGCTGACTCACATCCAGGTGACATCACAGAGAGAATAGTCTTGTAAAAAGCACTAGCTGACTCACATCCAGGTGACATCACAGAGAGAATAGTCTTGTAAAAAGCACTGACTCACATCCAGGTGACATTAAAGAGAGAATAGTCTTGTAAAAAGCACTAGCTGACTCACATCCAGGTGACATCACAGAGAGAATAGTCTTGTAAAAAGCACTAGCTGACTCACATCCAGGTGACATCACAGAGAGAATAGTCTTGAAAAAAGCACTGACTCACATCCAGGTGACATCACAGAGAGAATAGTATTGTAAAAAGCACTAGCTGACTCACATCCAGGTGTCATCACAGAGAGAATAGTCTTGTAAATAGCACTAGCTGACTCACATCCAGGTGTCATCACAGAGAGAATAGTCTTGTAAAAAGCACTAGCTGACTCACATCCAGGTGTCATCACAGAGAGAATAGTCTTGTAAAAAGCACTAGCTGACTCACATCCAGGTGTCATCACAGAGAGAATAGTCTTGTAAAAAGCACTAGCTGACTCAAATCCAGGTGACATCACAGAGAGAATAGTCTTGTAAAAAGCACTAGCTGACTCACATCCAGGTGACATCACAGAGAGAATAGTCCTGTAAAAAGCACTAGCTGACTCACATCCAGGTGTCATCACAGAGAGAATAGTCCTGTAAAAAGCACTAGCTGACTCACATCCAGGTGTCATCACAGAGAGAATAGTCTCGTAAAAAGCACTAGCTGACTCACATCCAGGTGACATCACAGAGAGAATAGTCTTGTAAAAAGCACTGACTCACATCCAGGTGACATCACAGAGAGAATAGTCTTGTAAAAAGCACTAGCTGACTCACATCCAGGTGTCATCACAGAGAGAATAGTCTAAAAGCTGACTCACATCCAGGTGTCATCACAGAGAGAATAGTCTAAAAGCTGACTCACATCCAGGTGTCATCACAGAGAGAATAGTCTTTAAAAAGCACTGACTCACATCCAGGTGACATCACAGAGAGAATAGTCTAAAAGCTGACTCACATCCAGGTGTCATCACAGAGAGAATAGTCTTGTAAAAAGCACTAGCTGACTCACATCCAGGTGTCATCACAGAGAGAATAGTCCTGTAAAAAGCACTGACTCACATCCAGGTGACATCACAGAGAGAATAGTCTAAAAGCTGACTCACATCCAGGTGTCATCACAGAGAGAATAGTCTTGTAAAAAGCACTAGCTGACTCACATCCAGGTGTCATCACAGAGAGAATAGTCTTGTAAAAAGCACTAGCTGACTCACATCCAGGTGACATCACAGAGAGAATAGTCTAAAAGCTGACTCACATCCAGGTGTCATCACAGAGAGAATAGTCTTGTAAAAAGCACTGACTCACATCCAGGTGACATCACAGAGAGAATAGTCTTGTAAAAAGCACTAGCTGACTCACATCCAGGTGACATCACAGAGAGAATAGTCTTGTAAAAAGCACTGACTCACATCCAGGTGTCATCACAGAGAGAATAGTCTTGTAAAAAGCACTGACTCACATCCAGGTGACATCACAGAGAGAATAGTCTTGTAAAAAGCACTGACTCACATCCAGGTGACATCACAGAGAGAATAGTCTTGTAAAAAGCACTAGCTGACTCACATCCAGGTGTCATCACAGAGAGAATAGTCTTGTAAAAAGCACTGACTCACATCCAGGTGACATCACAGAGAGAATAGTCTAAAAGCTGACTCACATCCAGGTGTCATCACAGAGAGAATAGTCTTGTAAAAAGCACTAGCTGACTCACATCCAGGTGTCATCACAGAGAGAATAGTCTTGTAAAAAGCACTAGCTGACTCACATCCAGGTGACATCACAGAGAGAATAGTCTAAAAGCTGTCTCACATCCAGGTGTCATCACAGAGAGAATAGTCTTGCAAAAAGCACTGACTCACATCCAGCTGACATCACAGAGAGAATAGTCTTGTAAAAAGCACTAGCTGACTCACATCCAGGTGACATCACAGAGAGAATAGTCTAAAAGCTGACTCACATCCAGGTGTCATCACAGAGAGAATAGTCTTGTAAAAAGCACTAGCTGACTCACATCCAGGTGTCATCACAGAGAGAATAGTCCTGTAAAAAGCACTGACTCACATCCAGGTGACATCACAGAGAGAATAGTCTAAAAGCTGACTCACATCCAGGTGTCATCACAGAGAGAATAGTCTTGTAAAAAGCACTAGCTGACTCACATCCAGGTGTCATCACAGAGAGAATAGTCTTGTAAAAAGCACTAGCTGACTCACATCCAGGTGACATCACAGAGAGAATAGTCTAAAAAGCTGACTCACATCCAGGTGTCATCACAGAGAGAATAGTCTTGTAAAAAGCACTGACTCACATCCAGGTGACATCACAGAGAGAATAGTCTTGTAAAAAGCACTAGCTGACTCACATCCAGGTGACATCACAGAGAGAATAGTCTTGTAAAAAGCACTGACTCACATCCAGGTGTCATCACAGAGAGAATAGTCTTGTAAAAAGCACTGACTCACATCCAGGTGACATCACAGAGAGAATAGTCTTGTAAAAAGCACTGACTCACATCCAGGTGACATCACAGAGAGAATAGTCTTGTAAAAAGCACTAGCTGACTCACATCCAGGTGTCATCACAGAGAGAATAGTCTTGTAAAAAGCACTGACTCACATCCAGGTGACATCACAGAGAGAATAGTCTAAAAGCTGACTCACATCCAGGTGTCATCACAGAGAGAATAGTCTTGTAAAAAGCACTAGCTGACTCACATCCAGGTGTCATCACAGAGAGAATAGTCTTGTAAAAAGCACTAGCTGACTCACATCCAGGTGACATCACAGAGAGAATAGTCTAAAAGCTGACTCACATCCAGGTGTCATCACAGAGAGAATAGTCTTGTAAAAAGCACTGACTCACATCCAGGTGACATCACAGAGAGAATAGTCTTGTAAAAAGCACTAGCTGACTCACATCCAGGTGACATCACAGAGAGAATAGTCTTGTAAAAAGCACTGACTCACATCCAGGTGTCATCACAGAGAGAATAGTCTTGTAAAAAGCACTGACTCACATCCAGGTGACATCACAGAGAGAATAGTCTTGTAAAAAGCACTGACTCACATCCAGGTGACATCACAGAGAGAATAGTCTTGTAAAAAGCACTAGCTGACTCACATCCAGGTGTCATCACAGAGAGAATAGTCCTGTAAAAAGCACTAGCTGATCCAGGTCCACTCACTAGCTGACTCACATCCAGGTGTCATCACAGAGAGAATAGTCTTGTAAAAAGCACTAGCTGACTCACATCCAGGTGTCATCACAGAGAGAATAGTCTTGTAAAAAGCACTAGCTGACTCACATCCAGGTGATCACAGAGAGAATAGTCTTGTAAAAAGCACTGCTGACTCACATCCAGGTGACATCACAGAGAGAATAGTCTTGTAAAAAGCACTGACTCACATCCAGGTGACATCACAGAGAGAATAGTCTTGTAAAAAGCACTAGCTGACTCACATCCAGGTGTCATCACAGAGAGAATAGTCTTGTAAAAAGCACTAGCTGACTCACATCCAGGTGTCATCACAGAGAGAATAGTCTTGTAAAAAGCACTAGCTGACTCACATCCAGGTGTCATCACAGAGAGAATAGTCTGTAAAAAGCACTAGCTGACTCACATCCAGGTGTCATCACAGAGAGAATAGTCTTGTAAAAAGCACTAGCTGACTCACATCCAGGTGACATCACAGAGAGAATAGTCTTGTAAAAAGCACTAGCTGACTCACATCCAGGTGACATCACAGAGAGAATAGTCTTGTAAAAAGCACTGACTCACATCCAGGTGACATCACAGAGAGAATAGTCTTGTAAAAAGCACTAGCTGACTCACATCCAGGTGACATCACAGAGAGAATAGTCTTGTAAAAAGCACTAGCTGACTCACATCCAGGTGACATCACAGAGAGAATAGTCTTGTAAAAAGCACTGACTCACATCCAGGTGACATCACAGAGAGAATAGTCTTGTAAAAAGCACTAGCTGACTCACATCCAGGTGTCATCACAGAGAGAATAGTCTTGTAAAAAGCACTAGCTGACTCACATCCAGGTGTCATCACAGAGAGAATAGTCTTGTAAAAAGCACTAGCTGACTCACATCCAGGTGTCATCACAGAGAGAATAGTCTTGTAAAAAGCACTAGCTGACTCACATCCAGGTGTCATCACAGAGAGAATAGTCCTGTAAAAAGCACTAGCTGACTCACATCCAGGTGACATCACAGAGAGAATAGTCTTGTAAAAAGCACTAGCTGACTCACATCCAGGTGACATCACAGAGAGAATAGTCTTGTAAAAAGCACTGACTCACATCCAGGTGACATCACAGAGAGAATAGTCTAAAAGCTGACTCACATCCAGGTGTCATCACAGAGAGAATAGTCTCGTAAAAAGCACTAGCTGACTCACATCCAGGTGACATCACAGAGAGAATAGTCTTGTAAAAAGCACTAGCTGACTCACATCCAGGTGACATCACAGAGAGAATAGTCTTGTAAAAAGCACTGACTCACATCCAGGTGTCATCACAGAGAGAATAGTCTTGTAAAAAGCACTAGCTGACTCACATCCAGGTGACATCACAGAGAGAATAGTCTAAAAGCTGTCTCACATCCAGGTGTCATCACAGAGAGAATAGTCTTGCAAAAAGCACTGACTCACATCCAGCTGACATCACAGAGAGAATAGTCTTGTAAAAAGCACTAGCTGACTCACATCCAGGTGACATCACAGAGAGAATAGTCTTGTAAAAAGCACTGACTCACATCCAGGTGTCATCACAGAGAGAATAGTCTTGTAAAAAGCACTGACTCACATCCAGGTGACATCACAGAGAGAATAGTCTTGTAAAAAGCACTGACTCACATCCAGGTGACATCACAGAGAGAATAGTCTTGTAAAAAGCACTAGCTGACTCACATCCAGGTGTCATCACAGAGAGAATAGTCCTGTAAAAGAACTAGCTGACTCACATCCAGGTGTCATCACAGAGAGAATAGTCTTGTAAAAAGCACTAGCTGACTCACATCCAGGTGTCATCACAGAGAGAATAGTCTTGTAAAAAGCACTAGCTGACTCACATCCAGGTGTCATCACAGAGAGAATAGTCTTGTAAAAAGCACTAGCTGACTCACATCCAGGTGACATCACAGAGAGAATAGTCTTGTAAAAAGCACTAGCTGACTCACATCCAGGTGACATCACAGAGAGAATAGTCTTGTAAAAAGCACTGACTCACATCCAGGTGACATCACAGAGAGAATAGTCTTGTAAAAAGCACTAGCTGACTCACATCCAGGTGACATCACAGAGAGAATAGTCTTGTAAAAAGCACTAGCTGACTCACATCCAGGTGACATCACAGAGAGAATAGTCTTGTAAAAAGCACTGACTCACATCCAGGTGACATCACAGAGAGAATAGTCTTGTAAAAAGCACTAGCTGACTCACATCCAGGTGACATCACAGAGAGAATAGTCTTGTAAAAAGCACTAGCTGACTCACATCCAGGTGTCATCACAGAGAGAATAGTCTTGTAAATAGCACTAGCTGACTCACATCCAGGTGTCATCACAGAGAGAATAGTCTTGTAAAAAGCACTAGCTGACTCACATCCAGGTGTCATCACAGAGAGAATAGTCTTGTAAAAAGCACTAGCTGACTCAAATCAGGTGACATCACAGAGAGAATAGTCTTGTAAAAAGCACTAGCTGACTCACATTCAGGTGACATCACATAGAGAATAGTCCTGTAAAAAGCACTGACTCACATCCAGGTGACATCACAGAGAGAATAGTCTAAAAGCTGACTCACATCCAGGGTGTCATCACAGAGAGAATAGTCTTGTAAAAAGCACTAGCTGACTCACATCCAGGTGTCATCACAGAGAGAATAGTCCTGTAAAAGCACTAGCTGACTCACATCCAGGTGTCATCACAGAGAGAATAGTCTCGTAAAAAGCACTAGCTGACCTCACATCCAGGTGACATCACAGAGAGATAGTCTTGTAAAAGCACTAGCTGACTCACATCCAGGTGACATCACAGAGAGAATAGTCTTGTAAAAAGCCACTGACTCACATCCAGGTGACATCACAGAGAGAATAGTCTTGTAAAAGCACTGATCACATCCAGGTGACATCACAGAGAGAATAGTCTTGTAAAAAGCACTAGCTGACTCACATCCAGGTGTCATCACAGAGAGAATAGTCTAAATGCTGACTCACATCCAGGTGTCATCACAGAGAGAATAGTCTAAATGCTGACTCACATCCAGGTGTCATCACAGAGAGAATAGTCCTGTAAAAAGCACTGACTCACATCCAGGTGACATCACAGAGAGAATAGTCTAAAAGCTGACTCACATCCAGGTGTCATCACAGAGAGAATAGTCTTGTAAAAGCACTAGCTGACTCACATCCAGGTGTCATCACAGAGAGAATAGTCCTGTAAAAAGCACTAGCTGACTCACATCCAAGGTGTCATCCAGAGAGAATAGTCTCGTAAAAAGCACTAGCTGACTCACATCCAGGTGACATCACAGAGAGAATAGTCTTGTAAAAAGCACTAGCTGACTCACATCCAGGTGACATCACAGAGAGAATAGTCTTGTAAAAAGCACTGACTCACATCCAGGTGACATCACAGAGAGAATAGTCTTGTAAAAAGCACTGACTCACATCCAGGTGACATCACAGAGAGAATAGTCTTGTAAAAAGCACTAGCTGACTCACATCCAGGTGTCATCACAGAGAGAATAGTCTAAAAGCTGACTCACATCCAGGTGTCATCACAGAGAGAATAGTCTAAAAGCTGACTCACATCCAGGTGTCATCACAGAGAGAATAGTCTTTAAAAAGCACTGACTCACATCCAGGTGACATCACAGAGAGAATAGTCTAAAAGCTGACTCACATCCAGGTGTCATCACAGAGAGAATAGTCTTGTAAAAAGCACTAGCTGACTCACATCCAGGTGTCATCACAGAGAGAATAGTCCTGTAAAAAGCACTGACTCACATCCAGGTGACATCACAGAGAGAATAGTCTAAAAGCTGACTCACATCCAGGTGTCATCACAGGAGAGAATAGTCTTGTAAAAAGCACTAGCTGACTCACATCCAGGTGTCATCACAGAGAGAATAGTCTCGTAAAAAGCACTAGCTGACTCACATCCAGGTGACATCACAGAGAGAATAGTCTTGTAAAAGCACTAGCTGACTCACATCCAGGTGACATCACAGAGAGAATAGTCTTGTAAAAAGCACTGACTCACATCCAGGTGACATCACAGAGAGAATAGTCTTGTAAAAGCACTGACTCACATCCAGGTGACATCACAGAGAGAATAGTCTTGTAAAAGCACTAGCTGACTCACATCCAGGTGTCATCACAGAGAGAATAGTCTAAATGCTGACTCACATCCAGGTGTCATCACAGAGAGAATAGTCCTGTAAAAAGCACTGACTCACATCCAGGTGACATCACCAGAGAGAATAGTCTAAAAGCTGACTCACATCCAGGTGTCATCACAGAGAGAATAGTCTTGTAAAAAGCACTAGCTGACTCACATCCAGGTGACATCACAGAGAGAATAGTCTAAAAGCTGTCTCACATCCAGGTGTATTCACAGAGAGAATAGTCTTGCAAAAAGCACTGACTCACATCCAGCTGACATCACAGAGAGAATAGTCTTGTAAAAAGCACTAGCTGACTCACATCCAGGTGACATCACAGAGAGAATAGTCTTGTAAAAAGCACTGACTCACATCCAGGTGTCATCACAGAGAGAATAGTCTTGTAAAAAGCACTGACTCACATCCAGGTGACATCACAGAGAGAATGGTCTTGTAAAAAGCACTGACTCACATCCCGGTGACATCACGGAGAGAATAGTCTTGTAAAAAGCACTAGCTGACTCACATCCAGGTGTCATCACAGAGAGAATAGTCCTGTAAAAAGAACTAGCTTACTCACATCCAGGTGTCATCACAGAGAGAATAGTCTTGTAAAAAGCACTAGCTGACTCACATCCAGGTGACATCACAGAGAGAATAGTCTTGTAAAAAGCACTGACTCACATCCAGGTGTCATCACAGAGAGAATAGTCTTGTAAAAAGCACTAGCTGACTCACATCCAAGGTGACATCACAGAGAGAATAGTCTAAAAGCTGTCTCACATCCAGGTGTCATCACAGAGAGAATAGTCTTGCAAAAAGCACTGACTCACATCCAGCTGACATCACAGAGAGAATAGTCTTGTAAAAAGCACTAGCTGACTCACATCCAGGTGACATCACAGAGAGAATAGTCTTGTAAAAAGCACTGACTCACATCCAGGTGTCATCACAGAGAGAATAGTCTTGTAAAAGCACTGACTCACATCCAGGTGACATCACAGAGAGAATGGTCTTGTAAAAAGCACTGACTCACATCCCGGTGACATCACGGAGAGAATAGTCTTGTAAAAAGCACTAGCTGACTCACATCCAGGTGTCATCACAGAGAGAATAGTCCTGTAAAAAGAACTAGCTGACTCACATCCAGGTGTCATCACAGAGAGAATAGTCTTGTAGAAAGCACTAGCTGACTCACATCCAGGTGTCATCACAGAGAGAATAGTCCTGTAAAAAGCACTAGCTGACTCACATCCAGGTGTCATCACAGAGAGAATAGTCTCGTAAAAAGCACTAGCTGACTCACATCCAGGTGACATCACAGAGAGAATAGTCTTGTAAAAAGCACTAGCTGACTCACATCCAGGTGACATCACAGAGAGAATAGTCTTGTAAAAAGCACTGACTCACATCCAGGTGACATTAAAGAGAGAATAGTCTTGTAAAAAGCACTAGCTGACTCACATCCAGGTGATATCACAGAGAGAATAGTCTTGTAAAAAGCACTAGCTGTCTCACATCCAGGTGACATCACAGAGAGAATAGTCTTGAAAAAAGCACTGACTCACATCCAGGTGACATCACAGAGAGAATAGTATTATAAAAAGCACTAGCTGACTCACATCCAGGTGACATCACAGAGAGAATCGTATTATAAAAAGCACTAGCTGACTCACATCCAGGTGTCATCACAGAGAGAATAGTCTTGTAAAAGCACTAGCTGACTCACATCCAGGTGTCATCACAGAGAGAATAGTCTTGTAAAAAGCACTAAGCTGACTCAAATCCAGGTGACATCACAGAGAGAATAGTCTTGTAAAAAGCACTAGCTGACTCACATCCAGGTGACATCACAGAGAGAATAGTCCTGTAAAAAGCACTGACTCACATCCAGGTGACATCACAGAGAGAATAGTCTAAAAGCTGACTCACATCCAGGTGTCATCACAGAGAGAATAGTCTTGTAAAAAGCACTAGCTGACTCACATCCAGGTGTCATCACAGAGAGAATAGTCCTGTAAAAAGCACTAGCTGACTCACATCCAGGTGTCATCACAGAGAGAATAGTCTCGTAAAAAGCACTAGCTGACTCACATCCAGGTGACATCACAGAGAGAATAGTCTTGTAAAAAGCACTAGCTGACTCACATCCAGGTGACATCACAGAGAGAATAGTCTTGTAAAAAGCACTGACTCACATCCAGGTGACATCACAGAGAGAATAGTCTTGTAAAAAGCACTGACTCACATCCAGGTGACATCACAGAGAGAATAGTCTTGTAAAAAGCACTAGCTGACTCACATCCAGGTGTCATCACAGAGAGAATAGTCGAAATGCTGACTCACATCCAGGTGTCATCACAGAGAGAATAGCCTAAATGCTGACTCACATCCAGGTGTCATCACAGAGAGAATAGTCCTGTAAAAAGCACTGACTCACATCCAGGTGACATCACAGAGAGAATAGTCTAAAAGCTGACTCACATCCAGGTGTCATCACAGAGAGAATAGTCTTGTAAAAAGCACTAGCTGACTCACATCCAGGTGTCATCACAGAGAGAATAGTCCTGTAAAAAGCACTAGCTGACTCACATCCAGGTGTCATCACAGAGAGAATAGTCTCGTAAAAAGCACTAGCTGACTCACATCCAGGTGACATCACAGAGAGAATAGTCTTGTAAAAAGCACTAGCTGACTCACATCCAGGTGACATCACAGAGAGAATAGTCTTGTAAAAAGCACTGACTCACATCCAGGTGACATCACAGAGAGAATAGTCTTGTAAAAAGCACTGACTCACATCCAGGTGACATCACAGAGAGAATAGTCTTGTAAAAAGCACTAGCTGACTCACATCCAGGTGTCATCACAGAGAGAATAGTCTAAATGCTGACTCACATCCAGGTGTCATCACAGAGAGAATAGTCTAAATGCTGACTCACATCCAGGTGTCATCACAGAGAGAATAGTCATTTAAAAAGCACTGACTCACATCCAGGTGACATCACAGAGAGAATAGTCTAAAAGCTGACTCACATCCAGGTGTCATCACAGAGAGAATAGTCTTGTAAAAAGCACTAGCTGACTCACATCCAGGTGTCATCACAGAGAGAATAGTCCTGTAAAAAGCACTGACTCACATCCAGGTGACATCACAGAGAGAATAGTCTAAAAGCTGACTCACATCCAGGTGTCATCACAGAGAGAATAGTCTTGTAAAAAGCACTAGCTGACTCACATCCAGGTGTCATCACAGAGAGAATAGTCTCGTAAAAAGCACTAGCTGACTCACATCCAGGTGACATCACAGAGAGAATAGTCTTGTAAAAAGCACTAGCTGACTCACATCCAGGTGACATCACAGAGAGAATAGTCTTGTAAAAAGCACTGACTCACATCCAGGTGACATCACAGAGAGAATAGTCTTGTAAAAAGCACTGACTCACATCCAGGTGACATCACAGAGAGAATAGTCTTGTAAAAAGCACTAGCTGACTCACATCCAGGTGTCATCACAGAGAGAATAGTCTAAATGCTGACTCACATCCAGGTGTCATCACAGAGAGAATAGTCCTGTAAAAAGCACTGACTCACATCCAGGTGACATCACAGAGAGAATAGTCTAAAAGCTGACTCACATCCAGGTGTCATCACAGAGAGAATAGTCTTGTAAAAAGCACTAGCTGACTCACATCCAGGTGACATCACAGAGAGAATAGTCTAAAAGCTGTCTCACATCCAGGTGTATTCACAGAGAGAATAGTCTTGCAAAAAGCACTGACTCACATCCAGCTGACATCACAGAGAGAATAGTCTTGTAAAAAGCACTAGCTGACTCACATCCAGGTGACATCACAGAGAGAATAGTCTTGTAAAAAGCACTGACTCACATCCAGGTGTCATCACAGAGAGAATAGTCTTGTAAAAAGCACTGACTCACATCCAGGTGACATCACAGAGAGAATGGTCTTGTAAAAGCACTGACTCACATCCCGGTGACATCACGGAGAGAATAGTCTTGTAAAAAGCACTAGCTGACTCACATCCAGGTGTCATCACAGAGAGAATAGTCTTGTAGAAAGCACTAGCTGACTCACATCCAGGTGTCATCACAGAGAGAATAGTCCTGTAAAAAGCACTAGCTGACTCACATCCAGGTGTCATCACAGAGAGAATAGTCTCGTAAAAAGCACTAGCTGACTCACATCCAGGTGACATCACAGAGAGAATAGTCTTGTAAAAAGCACTAGCTGACTCACATCCAGGTGACATCACAGAGAGAATAGTCTTGTAAAAAGCACTGACTCACATCCAGGTGACATTAAAGAGAGAATAGTCTTGTAAAAAGCACTAGCTGACTCACATCCAGGTGATATCACAGAGAGAATAGTCTTGTAAAAAGCACTAGCTGTCTCACATCCAGGTGACATCACAGAGAGAATAGTCTTGAAAAAAGCACTGACTCACATCCAGGTGACATCACAGAGAGAATAGTATTATAAAAAGCACTAGCTGACTCACATCCAGGTGTCATCAGAGAGAATAGTCTTGTAAATAGCACTAGCTGACTCACATCCAGGTGTCATCACAGAGAGAATAGTCTTGTAAAAAGCACTAGCTGACTCACATCCAGGTGTCATCACAGAGAGAATAGTCTTGTAAAAAGCACTAGCTGACTCAAATCCAGGTGACATCACAGAGAGAATAGTCTTGTAAAAAGCACTAGCTGACTCACATCCAGGTGACATCACAGAGAGAATAGTCCTGTAAAAGCACTAGCTGACTCACATCCAGGTGTCATCACAGAGAGAATAGTCCTGTAAAAAGCACTAGCTGACTCACATCCAGGTGTCATCACAGAGAGAATAGTCTCGTAAAAAGCACTAGCTGACTCACATCCAGGTGACATCACAGAGAGAATAGTCTTGTAAAAAGCACTGACTCACATCCAGGTGACATCACAGAGAGAATAGTCTTGTAAAAAGCACTAGCTGACTCACATCCAGGTGTCATCACAGAGAGAATAGTCTAAATGCTGACTCACATCCAGGTGTCATCACAGAGAGAATAGTCTAAATGCTGACTCACATCCAGGTGTCATCACAGAGAGAATAGTCATTTAAAAAGCACTGACTCACATCCAGGTGACATCACAGAGAGAATAGTCTAAAAGCTGACTCACATCCAGGTGTCATCACAGAGAGAATAGTCTTGTAAAAAGCACTAGCTGAACTCACATCCAGGTGTCATCACAGAGAGAATAGTCCTGTAAAAAGCACTGACTCACATCCAGGTGACATCACAGAGAGAATAGTCTAAAAGCTGACTCACATCCAGGTGTCATCACAGAGAGAATAGTCTTGTAAAAAGCACTAGCTGACTCACATCCAGGTGTCATCACAGAGAGAATAGTCTTGTAAAAAGCACTAGCTGACTCACATCCAGGTGACATCACAGAGAGAATAGTCTAAAAGCTGTCTCACATCCAGGTGTCATCACAGAGAGAATAGTCTTGCAAAAAGCACTGACTCACATCCAGCTGACATCACAGAGAGAATAGTCTTGTAAAAAGCACTAGCTGACTCACATGCCAGGTGAACATCACAAGAGAAGAATAGTCTTGTAAAGAAGCACTGACTCACATCCAGGTGACATCACGAGAGAATAGTCTTGTAAAAAGCAACTGACTCACATCCAGGTTCCATCACAGAGAGAATAGTCTTGTAAAAAGCACTGACTCACATCCAGGTGTCATCACAGAGAGAATAGTCTTGTAAAAAGCACTGACTCACATCCAGGTGACATCACAGAGAGAATAGTCTTGTAAAAAGCACTAGCTGACTCACATCCAGGTGTCATCACAGAGAGAATAGTCTTGTAAAAAGCACTAGCTGACTCACATCCAGGTGTCATCACAGAGAGAATAGTCTTGTAAAAAGCACTAGCTGACTCACATCCAGGTGTCATCACAGAGAGAATAGTCTTGTAAAAAGCTGACTCACATCCAGGTGACATCACAGAGAGAATAGTCTAAAAAGCACTGACTCACATCCAGGTGACATCACAGAGAGAATAGTCTTGTAAAAAGCACTAGCTGACTCACATCCAGGTGACATCACAGAGAGAATAGTCTTGTAAAAAGCACTAGCTGACTCACATCCAGGTGTCATCACAGAGAGAATAGTCTTGTAAAAAGCACTAGCTGACTCACATCCAGGTGACATCACAGAGAGAATAGTCTTGTAAAAAGCACTAGCTGACTCACATCCAGGTGACATCACAGAGAGAATAGTCTTGTAAAAAGCACTGACTCACATCCAGGTGTCATCACAGAGAGAATAGTCTTGTAAAAAGCACTAGCTGACTCACATCCAGGTGTCATCACAGAGAGAATAGTCTTAAAAGCACTAGCTGACTCACATCCAGGTGTCATCACAGAGAGAATAGTCTTGTAAAAAGCACTGACTCACATCCAGGTGTCATCACAGAGAGAATAGTCTTGTAAAAAGCACTAGCTGACTCACATCCAGGTGACATCACAGAGAGAATAGTCTTGTAAAAAGCACTAGCTGACTCACATCCAGGTGACATCACAGAGAGAATAGTCTTGTAAAAAGTGACATCACAGAGAGAATAGTCTTGTAAAAGCACTGACTCACATCCAGGTGTCATCACAGAGAGAATAGTCTTGTAAAAAGCACTGACTCACATCCAGGTGACATCACAGAGAGAATGGTCTTGTAAAAAGCACTGACTCACATCCCGGTGACATCACGGAGAGAATAGTCTTGTAAAAAGCACTAGCTGACTCACATCCAGGTGTCATCACAGAGAGAATAGTCCTGTAAAAAGAACTAGCTGACTCACATCCAGGTGTCATCACAGAGAGAATAGTCTTGTAGAAAGCACTAGCTGACTCACATCCAGGTGTCATCACAGAGAGAATAGTCCTGTAAAAAGCACTAGCTGACTCACATCCAGGTGTCATCACAGAGAGAATAGTCTCGTAAAAGCACTAGCTGACTCACATCCAGGTGACATCACAGAGAGAATAGTCTTGTAAAAAGCACTAGCTGACTCACATCCAGGTGACATCACAGAGAGAATAGTCTTGTAAAAAGCACTGACTCACATCCAGGTGACATTAAAGAGAGAATAGTCTTGTAAAAAGCACTAGCTGACTCACATCCAGGTGATATCACAGAGAGAATAGTCTTGTAAAAAGCACTAGCTGTCTCACATCCAGGTGACATCACAGAGAGAATAGTCTTGAAAAAAGCACTGACTCACATCCAGGTGACATCACAGAGAGAATAGTATTATAAAAAGCACTAGCTGACTCACATCCAGGTGACATCACAGAGAGAATAGTATTATAAAAAGCACTAGCTGACTCACATCCAGGTGTCATCACAGAGAGAATAGTCTTGTAAATAGCACTAGCTGACTCACATCCAGGTGTCATCACAGAGAGAATAGTCTTGTAAAAAGCACTAGCTGACTCACATCCAGGTGTCATCACAGAGAGAATAGTCTTGTAAAAAGCACTAGCTGACTCAAATCCAGGTGACATCACAGAGAGAATAGTCTTGTAAAAAGCACTAGCTGACTCACATCCAGGTGACATCACAGAGAGAATAGTCCTGTAAAAAGCACTGACTCACATCCAGGTGACATCACAGAGAGAATAGTCTAAAAGCTGACTCACATCCAGGTGTCATCACAGAGAGAATAGTCTTGTAAAAAGCACTAGCTGACTCACATCCAGGTGTCATCACAGAGAGAATAGTCCTGTAAAAAGCACTGACTCACATCCAGGTGACATCACAGAGAGAATAGTCTAAAAGCTGACTCACATCCAGGTGTCATCACAGAGAGAATAGTCTTGTAAAAAGCACTAGCTGACTCACATCCAGGTGTCATCACAGAGAGAATAGTCTTGTAAAAAGCACTAGCTGACTCACATCCAGGTGACATCACAGAGAGAATAGTCTAAAAGCTGTCTCACATCCAGGTGTCATCACAGAGAGAATAGTCTTGCAAAAAGCACTGACTCACATCCAGCTGACATCACAGAGAGAATAGTCTTGTAAAAAGCACTAGCTGACTCACATCCAGGTGACATCACAGAGAGAATAGTCTTGTAAAAAGCACTGACTCACATCCAGGTGTCATCACAGAGAGAATAGTCTTGTAAAAAGCACTGACTCACATCCAGGTGACATCACAGAGAGAATGGTCTTGTAAAAAGCACTGACTCACATCCCGGTGACATCACGGAGAGAATAGTCTTGTAAAAAGCACTAGCTGACTCACATCCAGGTGTCATCACAGAGAGAATAGTCCTGTAAAAAGAACTAGCTGACTCACATCCAGGTGTCATCACAGAGAGAATAGTCCTGTAAAAAGCACTAGCTGACTCACATCCAGGTGTCATCACAGAGAGAATAGTCTCGTAAAAAGCACTAGCTGACTCACATCCAGGTGACATCACAGAGAGAATAGTCTTGTAAAAAGCACTAGCTGACTCACATCCAGGTGACATCACAGAGAGAATAGTCTTGTAAAAAGCACTGACTCACATCCAGGTGACATTAAAGAGAGAATAGTCTTGTAAAAAGCACTAGCTGACTCACATCCAGGTGATATCACAGAGAGAATAGTCTTGTAAAAAGCACTAGCTGTCTCACATCCAGGTGACATCACAGAGAGAATAGTCTTGAAAAAAGCACTGACTCACATCCAGGTGACATCACAGAGAGAATAGTATTATAAAAAGCACTAGCTGACTCACATCCAGGTGACATCACAGAGAGAATAGTATTATAAAAAGCACTAGCTGACTCACATCCAGGTGTCATCACAGAGAGAATAGTCTTGTAAATAGCACTAGCTGACTCACATCCAGGTGTCATCACAGAGAGAATAGTCTTGTAAAAAGCACTAGCTGACTCACATCCAGGTGTCATCACAGAGAGAATAGTCTTGTAAAAAGCACTAGCTGACTCAAATCCAGGTGACATCACAGAGAGAATAGTCTTGTAAAAAGCACTAGCTGACTCACATCCAGGTGACATCACAGAGAGAATAGTCCTGTAAAAAGCACTGACTCACATCCAGGTGACATCACAGAGAGAATAGTCTAAAAGCTGACTCACATCCAGGTGTCATCACAGAGAGAATAGTCTTGTAAAAAACACTAGCTGACTCACATCCAGGTGTCATCACAGAGAGAATAGTCCTGTAAAAAGCACTAGCTGACTCACATCCAGGTGTCATCACAGAGAGAATAGTCTCGTAAAAAGCACTAGCTGACTCACATCCAGGTGACATCACAGAGAGAATAGTCTTGTAAAAAGCACTAGCTGACTCACATCCAGGTGACATCACAGAGAGAATAGTCTTGTAAAAAGCACTGACTCACATCCAGGTGACATCACAGAGAGAATAGTCTTGTAAAAAGCACTGACTCACATCCAGGTGACATCACAGAGAGAATAGTCTTGTAAAAAGCACTAGCTGACTCACATCCAGGTGTCATCACAGAGAGAATAGTCTAAATGCTGACTCACATCCAGGTGTCATCACAGAGAGAATAGTCTAAATGCTGACTCACATCCAGGTGTCATCACAGAGAGAATAGTCATTTAAAAAGCACTGACTCACATCCAGGTGACATCACAGAGAGAATAGTCTAAAAGCTGACTCACATCCAGGTGTCATCACAGAGAGAATAGTCTTGTAAAAAGCACTAGCTGACTCACATCCAGGTGTCATCACAGAGAGAATAGTCCTGTAAAAAGCACTGACTCACATCCAGGTGACATCACAGAGAGAATAGTCTAAAAGCTGACTCACATCCAGGTGTCATCACAGAGAGAATAGTCTTGTAAAAAGCACTAGCTGACTCACATCCAGGTGTCATCACAGAGAGAATAGTCCTGTAAAAAGCACTAGCTGACTCACATCCAGGTGTCATCACAGAGAGAATAGTCTCGTAAAAAGCACTAGCTGACTCACATCCAGGTGACATCACAGAGAGAATAGTCTTGTAAAAAGCACTAGCTGACTCACATCCAGGTGACATCACAGAGAGAATAGTCTTGTAAAAAGCACTGACTCACATCCAGGTGACATCACAGAGAGAATAGTCTTGTAAAAAGCACTGACTCACATCCAGGTGACATCACAGAGAGAATAGTCTTGTAAAAAGCACTAGCTGACTCACATCCAGGTGTCATCACAGAGAGAATAGTCTAAATGCTGACTCACATCCAGGTGTCATCACAGAGAGAATAGTCCTGTAAAAAGCACTGACTCACATCCAGGTGACATCACAGAGAGAATAGTCTAAAAGCTGACTCACATCCAGGTGTCATCACAGAGAGAATAGTCTTGTAAAAAGCACTAGCTGACTCACATCCAGGTGTCATCACAGAGAGAATAGTCTTGTAAAAAGCACTAGCTGACTCACATCCAGGTGACATCACAGAGAGAATAGTCTAAAAGCTGTCTCACATCCAGGTGTCATCACAGAGAGAATAGTCTTGCAAAAAGCACTGACTCACATCCAGCTGACATCACAGAGAGAATAGTCTTGTAAAAAGCACTAGCTGACTCACATCCAGGTGACATCACAGAGAGAATAGTCTTGTAAAAAGCACTGACTCACATCCAGGTGTCATCACAGAGAGAATAGTCTTGTAAAAAGCACTGACTCACATCCAGGTGACATCACAGAGAGAATGGTCTTGTAAAAAGCACTGACTCACATCCCGGTGACATCACGGAGAGAATAGTCTTGTAAAAAGCACTAGCTGACTCACATCCAGGTGTCATCACAGAGAGAATAGTCCTGTAAAAAGAACTAGCTGACTCACATCCAGGTGTCATCACAGAGAGAATAGTCTTGTAGAAAGCACTAGCTGACTCACATCCAGGTGATATCACAGAGAGAATAGTCTTGTAAAAAGCACTAGCTGTCTCACATCCAGGTGACATCACAGAGAGAATAGTCTTGAAAAAAGCACTGACTCACATCCAGGTGACATCACAGAGAGAATAGTATTATAAAAAGCACTAGCTGACTCACATCCAGGTGACATCACAGAGAGAATAGTATTATAAAAAGCACTAGCTGACTCACATCCAGGTGTCATCACAGAGAGAATAGTCTTGTAAATAGCACTAGCTGACTCACATCCAGGTGTCATCACAGAGAGAATAGTCTTGTAAAAAGCACTAGCTGACTCACATCCAGGTGTCATCACAGAGAGAATAGTCTTGTAAAAAGCACTAGCTGACTCAAATCCAGGTGACATCACAGAGAGAATAGTCTTGTAAAAAGCACTAGCTGACTCACATCCAGGTGACATCACAGAGAGAATAGTCCTGTAAAAAGCACTGACTCACATCCAGGTGACATCACAGAGAGAATAGTCTAAAAGCTGACTCACATCCAGGTGTCATCACAGAGAGAATAGTCTTGTAAAAAGCACTAGCTGACTCACATCCAGGTGTCATCACAGAGAGAATAGTCCTGTAAAAAGCACTAGCTGACTCACATCCAGGTGTCATCACAGAGAGAATAGTCTCGTAAAAAGCACTAGCTGACTCACATCCAGGTGACATCACAGAGAGAATAGTCTTGTAAAAAGCACTAGCTGACTCACATCCAGGTGACATCACAGAGAGAATAGTCTTGTAAAAAGCACTGACTCACATCCAGGTGACATCACAGAGAGAATAGTCTTGTAAAAAGCACTGACTCACATCCAGGTGACATCACAGAGAGAATAGTCTTGTAAAAAGCACTAGCTGACTCACATCCAGGTGTCATCACAGAGAGAATAGTCTAAATGCTGACTCACATCCAGGTGTCATCACAGAGAGAATAGTCTAAATGCTGACTCACATCCAGGTGTCATCACAGAGAGAATAGTCATTTAAAAAGCACTGACTCACATCCAGGTGACATCACAGAGAGAATAGTCTAAAAGCTGACTCACATCCAGGTGTCATCACAGAGAGAATAGTCTTGTAAAAAGCACTAGCTGACTCACATCCAGGTGTCATCACAGAGAGAATAGTCCTGTAAAAAGCACTGACTCACATCCAGGTGACATCACAGAGAGAATAGTCTAAAAGCTGACTCACATCCAGGTGTCATCACAGAGAGAATAGTCTTGTAAAAAGCACTAGCTGACTCACATCCAGGTGTCATCACAGAGAGAATAGTCCTGTAAAAAGCACTAGCTGACTCACATCCAGGTGTCATCACAGAGAGAATAGTCTCGTAAAAAGCACTAGCTGACTCACATCCAGGTGACATCACAGAGAGAATAGTCTTGTAAAAAGCACTAGCTGACTCACATCCAGGTGACATCACAGAGAGAATAGTCTTGTAAAAAGCACTGACTCACATCCAGGTGACATCACAGAGAGAATAGTCTTGTAAAAAGCACTGACTCACATCCAGGTGACATCACAGAGAGAATAGTCTTGTAAAAAGCACTAGCTGACTCACATCCAGGTGTCATCACAGAGAGAATAGTCTAAATGCTGACTCACATCCAGGTGTCATCACAGAGAGAATAGTCCTGTAAAAAGCACTGACTCACATCCAGGTGACATCACAGAGAGAATAGTCTAAAAGCTGACTCACATCCAGGTGTCATCACAGAGAGAATAGTCTTGTAAAAAGCACTAGCTGACTCACATCCAGGTGACATCACAGAGAGAATAGTCTAAAAGCTGTCTCACATCCAGGTGTATTCACAGAGAGAATAGTCTTGCAAAAAGCACTGACTCACATCCAGCTGACATCACAGAGAGAATAGTCTTGTAAAAAGCACTAGCTGACTCACATCCAGGTGACATCACAGAGAGAATAGTCTTGTAAAAAGCACTGACTCACATCCAGGTGTCATCACAGAGAGAATAGTCTTGTAAAAAGCACTAGCTGTCTCACATCCAGGTGACATCACAGAGAGAATAGTCTTGAAAAAAGCACTGACTCACATCCAGGTGACATCACAGAGAGAATAGTATTATAAAAAGCACTAGCTGACTCACATCCAGGTGACATCACAGAGAGAATAGTATTATAAAAAGCACTAGCTGACTCACATCCAGGTGTCATCACAGAGAGAATAGTCTTGTAAATAGCACTAGCTGACTCACATCCAGGTGTCATCACAGAGAGAATAGTCTTGTAAAAAGCACTAGCTGACTCACATCCAGGTGTCATCACAGAGAGAATAGTCCTGTAAAAAGCACTAGCTGACTCACATCCAGGTGTCATCACAGAGAGAATAGTCTCGTAAAAAGCACTAGCTGACTCACATCCAGGTGACATCACAGAGAGAATAGTCTTGTAAAAAGCACTAGCTGACTCACATCCAGGTGACATCACAGAGAGAATAGTCTTGTAAAAAGCACTGACTCACATCCAGGTGACATCACAGAGAGAATAGTCTTGTAAAAAGCACTGACTCACATCCAGGTGACATCACAGAGAGAATAGTCTTGTAAAAAGCACTAGCTGACTCACATCCAGGTGTCATCACAGAGAGAATAGTCTAAATGCTGACTCACATCCAGGTGTCATCACAGAGAGAATAGTCTAAATGCTGACTCACATCCAGGTGTCATCACAGAGAGAATAGTCATTTAAAAAGCACTGACTCACATCCAGGTGACATCACAGAGAGAATAGTCTAAAAGCTGACTCACATCCAGGTGTCATCACAGAGAGAATAGTCTTGTAAAAAGCACTAGCTGACTCACATCCAGGTGTCATCACAGAGAGAATAGTCCTGTAAAAAGCACTGACTCACATCCAGGTGACATCACAGAGAGAATAGTCTAAAAGCTGACTCACATCCAGGTGTCATCACAGAGAGAATAGTCTTGTAAAAAGCACTAGCTGACTCACATCCAGGTGTCATCACAGAGAGAATAGTCTCGTAAAAAGCACTAGCTGACTCACATCCAGGTGACATCACAGAGAGAATAGTCTTGTAAAAAGCACTAGCTGACTCACATCCAGGTGACATCACAGAGAGAATAGTCTTGTAAAAAGCACTGACTCACATCCAGGTGACATCACAGAGAGAATAGTCTTGTAAAAAGCACTGACTCACATCCAGGTGACATCACAGAGAGAATAGTCTTGTAAAAAGCACTAGCTGACTCACATCCAGGTGTCATCACAGAGAGAATAGTCTAAATGCTGACTCACATCCAGGTGTCATCACAGAGAGAATAGTCCTGTAAAAAGCACTGACTCACATCCAGGTGACATCACAGAGAGAATAGTCTAAAAGCTGACTCACATCCAGGTGTCATCACAGAGAGAATAGTCTTGTAAAAAGCACTAGCTGACTCACATCCAGGTGACATCACAGAGAGAATAGTCTAAAAGCTGTCTCACATCCAGGTGTATTCACAGAGAGAATAGTCTTGCAAAAAGCACTGACTCACATCCAGCTGACATCACAGAGAGAATAGTCTTGTAAAAAGCACTAGCTGACTCACATCCAGGTGACATCACAGAGAGAATAGTCTTGTAAAAAGCACTGACTCACATCCAGGTGTCATCACAGAGAGAATAGTCTTGTAAAAAGCACTGACTCACATCCAGGTGACATCACAGAGAGAATGGTCTTGTAAAAAGCACTGACTCACATCCCGGTGACATCACGGAGAGAATAGTCTTGTAAAAAGCACTAGCTGACTCACATCCAGGTGTCATCACAGAGGGAATAGTCCTGTAAAAAGCACTAGCTGACTCACATCCAGGTGTCATCACAGAGAGAATAGTCTAAAAGCTGACTCACATCCAGGTGTCATCACAGAGAGAATAGTCTTGTAAAAAGCACTAGCTGACTCACATCCAGGTGTCATCACAGAGAGAATAGTCCTGTAAAAAGCACTAGCTGACTCACATCCAGGTGTCATCACAGAGAGAATAGTCTCGTAAAAAGCACTAGCTGACTCACATCCAGGTGACATCACAGAGAGAATAGTCTTGTAAAAAGCACTAGCTGACTCACATCCAGGTGACATCACAGAGAGAATAGTCTTGTAAAAAGCACTGACTCACATCCAGGTGACATCACAGAGAGAATAGTCTTGTAAAAAGCACTGACTCACATCCAGGTGACATCACAGAGAGAATAGTCTTGTAAAAAGCACTAGCTGACTCACATCCAGGTGTCATCACAGAGAGAATAGTCTAAATGCTGACTCACATCCAGGTGTCATCACAGAGAGAATAGTCCTGTAAAAAGCACTGACTCACATCCAGGTGACATCACAGAGAGAATAGTCTAAAAGCTGACTCACATCCAGGTGTCATCACAGAGAGAATAGTCTTGTAAAAAGCACTAGCTGACTCACATCCAGGTGTCATCACAGAGAGAATAGTCTTGTAAAAAGCACTAGCTGACTCACATCCAGGTGACATCACAGAGAGAATAGTCTAAAAGCTGTCTCACATCCAGGTGTCATCACAGAGAGAATAGTCTTGCAAAAAGCACTGACTCACATCCAGCTGACATCACAGAGAGAATAGTCTTGTAAAAAGCACTAGCTGACTCACATCCAGGTGACATCACAGAGAGAATAGTCTTGTAAAAAGCACTGACTCACATCCAGGTGTCATCACAGAGAGAATAGTCTTGTAAAAAGCACTGACTCACATCCAGGTGACATCACAGAGAGAATGGTCTTGTAAAAAGCACTGACTCACATCCCGGTGACATCACGGAGAGAATAGTCTTGTAAAAAGCACTAGCTGACTCACATCCAGGTGTCATCACAGAGAGAATAGTCCTGTAAAAAGAACTAGCTGACTCACATCCAGGTGTCATCACAGAGAGAATAGTCTTGTAGAAAGCACTAGCTGACTCACATCCAGGTGATATCACAGAGAGAATAGTCTTGTAAAAAGCACTAGCTGTCTCACATCCAGGTGACATCACAGAGAGAATAGTCTTGAAAAAAGCACTGACTCACATCCAGGTGACATCACAGAGAGAATAGTATTATAAAAAGCACTAGCTGACTCACATCCAGGTGACATCACAGAGAGAATAGTATTATAAAAAGCACTAGCTGACTCACATCCAGGTGTCATCACAGAGAGAATAGTCTTGTAAATAGCACTAGCTGACTCACATCCAGGTGTCATCACAGAGAGAATAGTCTTGTAAAAAGCACTAGCTGACTCACATCCAGGTGTCATCACAGAGAGAATAGTCTTGTAAAAAGCACTAGCTGACTCAAATCCAGGTGACATCACAGAGAGAATAGTCTTGTAAAAAGCACTAGCTGACTCACATCCAGGTGACATCACAGAGAGAATAGTCCTGTAAAAAGCACTGACTCACATCCAGGTGACATCACAGAGAGAATAGTCTAAAAGCTGACTCACATCCAGGTGTCATCACAGAGAGAATAGTCTTGTAAAAAGCACTAGCTGACTCACATCCAGGTGTCATCACAGAGAGAATAGTCCTGTAAAAAGCACTAGCTGACTCACATCCAGGTGTCATCACAGAGAGAATAGTCTCGTAAAAAGCACTAGCTGACTCACATCCAGGTGACATCACAGAGAGAATAGTCTTGTAAAAAGCACTAGCTGACTCACATCCAGGTGACATCACAGAGAGAATAGTCTTGTAAAAAGCACTGACTCACATCCAGGTGACATCACAGAGAGAATAGTCTTGTAAAAAGCACTGACTCACATCCAGGTGACATCACAGAGAGAATAGTCTTGTAAAAAGCACTAGCTGACTCACATCCAGGTGTCATCACAGAGAGAATAGTCTAAATGCTGACTCACATCCAGGTGTCATCACAGAGAGAATAGTCTAAATGCTGACTCACATCCAGGTGTCATCACAGAGAGAATAGTCATTTAAAAAGCACTGACTCACATCCAGGTGACATCACAGAGAGAATAGTCTAAAAGCTGACTCACATCCAGGTGTCATCACAGAGAGAATAGTCTTGTAAAAAGCACTAGCTGACTCACATCCAGGTGTCATCACAGAGAGAATAGTCCTGTAAAAAGCACTGACTCACATCCAGGTGACATCACAGAGAGAATAGTCTAAAAGCTGACTCACATCCAGGTGTCATCACAGAGAGAATAGTCTTGTAAAAAGCACTAGCTGACTCACATCCAGGTGTCATCACAGAGAGAATAGTCCTGTAAAAAGCACTAGCTGACTCACATCCAGGTGTCATCACAGAGAGAATAGTCTCGTAAAAAGCACTAGCTGACTCACATCCAGGTGACATCACAGAGAGAATAGTCTTGTAAAAAGCACTAGCTGACTCACATCCAGGTGACATCACAGAGAGAATAGTCTTGTAAAAAGCACTGACTCACATCCAGGTGACATCACAGAGAGAATAGTCTTGTAAAAAGCACTGACTCACATCCAGGTGACATCACAGAGAGAATAGTCTTGTAAAAAGCACTAGCTGACTCACATCCAGGTGTCATCACAGAGAGAATAGTCTAAATGCTGACTCACATCCAGGTGTCATCACAGAGAGAATAGTCCTGTAAAAAGCACTGACTCACATCCAGGTGACATCACAGAGAGAATAGTCTAAAAGCTGACTCACATCCAGGTGTCATCACAGAGAGAATAGTCTTGTAAAAAGCACTAGCTGACTCACATCCAGGTGACATCACAGAGAGAATAGTCTAAAAGCTGTCTCACATCCAGGTGTATTCACAGAGAGAATAGTCTTGCAAAAAGCACTGACTCACATCCAGCTGACATCACAGAGAGAATAGTCTTGTAAAAAGCACTAGCTGACTCACATCCAGGTGACATCACAGAGAGAATAGTCTTGTAAAAAGCACTGACTCACATCCAGGTGTCATCACAGAGAGAATAGTCTTGTAAAAAGCACTAGCTGTCTCACATCCAGGTGACATCACAGAGAGAATAGTCTTGAAAAAAGCACTGACTCACATCCAGGTGACATCACAGAGAGAATAGTATTATAAAAAGCACTAGCTGACTCACATCCAGGTGACATCACAGAGAGAATAGTATTATAAAAAGCACTAGCTGACTCACATCCAGGTGTCATCACAGAGAGAATAGTCTTGTAAATAGCACTAGCTGACTCACATCCAGGTGTCATCACAGAGAGAATAGTCTTGTAAAAAGCACTAGCTGACTCACATCCAGGTGTCATCACAGAGAGAATAGTCCTGTAAAAAGCACTAGCTGACTCACATCCAGGTGTCATCACAGAGAGAATAGTCTCGTAAAAAGCACTAGCTGACTCACATCCAGGTGACATCACAGAGAGAATAGTCTTGTAAAAAGCACTAGCTGACTCACATCCAGGTGACATCACAGAGAGAATAGTCTTGTAAAAAGCACTGACTCACATCCAGGTGACATCACAGAGAGAATAGTCTTGTAAAAAGCACTGACTCACATCCAGGTGACATCACAGAGAGAATAGTCTTGTAAAAAGCACTAGCTGACTCACATCCAGGTGTCATCACAGAGAGAATAGTCTAAATGCTGACTCACATCCAGGTGTCATCACAGAGAGAATAGTCTAAATGCTGACTCACATCCAGGTGTCATCACAGAGAGAATAGTCATTTAAAAAGCACTGACTCACATCCAGGTGACATCACAGAGAGAATAGTCTAAAAGCTGACTCACATCCAGGTGTCATCACAGAGAGAATAGTCTTGTAAAAAGCACTAGCTGACTCACATCCAGGTGTCATCACAGAGAGAATAGTCCTGTAAAAAGCACTGACTCACATCCAGGTGACATCACAGAGAGAATAGTCTAAAAGCTGACTCACATCCAGGTGTCATCACAGAGAGAATAGTCTTGTAAAAAGCACTAGCTGACTCACATCCAGGTGTCATCACAGAGAGAATAGTCTCGTAAAAAGCACTAGCTGACTCACATCCAGGTGACATCACAGAGAGAATAGTCTTGTAAAAAGCACTAGCTGACTCACATCCAGGTGACATCACAGAGAGAATAGTCTTGTAAAAAGCACTGACTCACATCCAGGTGACATCACAGAGAGAATAGTCTTGTAAAAAGCACTGACTCACATCCAGGTGACATCACAGAGAGAATAGTCTTGTAAAAAGCACTAGCTGACTCACATCCAGGTGTCATCACAGAGAGAATAGTCTAAATGCTGACTCACATCCAGGTGTCATCACAGAGAGAATAGTCCTGTAAAAAGCACTGACTCACATCCAGGTGACATCACAGAGAGAATAGTCTAAAAGCTGACTCACATCCAGGTGTCATCACAGAGAGAATAGTCTTGTAAAAAGCACTAGCTGACTCACATCCAGGTGACATCACAGAGAGAATAGTCTAAAAGCTGTCTCACATCCAGGTGTATTCACAGAGAGAATAGTCTTGCAAAAAGCACTGACTCACATCCAGCTGACATCACAGAGAGAATAGTCTTGTAAAAAGCACTAGCTGACTCACATCCAGGTGACATCACAGAGAGAATAGTCTTGTAAAAAGCACTGACTCACATCCAGGTGTCATCACAGAGAGAATAGTCTTGTAAAAAGCACTGACTCACATCCAGGTGACATCACAGAGAGAATGGTCTTGTAAAAAGCACTGACTCACATCCCGGTGACATCACGGAGAGAATAGTCTTGTAAAAAGCACTAGCTGACTCACATCCAGGTGTCATCACAGAGGGAATAGTCCTGTAAAAAGCACTAGCTGACTCACATCCAGGTGTCATCACAGAGAGAATAGTCTCGTAAAAAGCACTAGCTGACTCACATCCAGGTGACATCACAGAGAGAATAGTCTTGTAAAAAGCACTAGCTGACTCACATCCAGGTGACATCACAGAGAGAATAGTCTTGTAAAAAGCACTAGCTGACTCACATCCAGGTGACATCACAGAGAGAATAGTCTTGTAAAAAGCACTGACTCACATCCAGGTGACATCACAGAGAGAATAGTCTTGTAAAAAGCACTGACTCACATCCAGGTGACATCACAGAGAGAATAGTCTTGTAAAAAGCACTAGCTGACTCACATCCAGGTGTCATCACAGAGAGAATAGTCTAAATGCTGACTCACATCCAGGTGTCATCACAGAGAGAATAGTCTTGTAAAAAGCACTAGCTGACTCACATCCAGGTGTCATCACAGAGAGAATAGTCCTGTAAAAAGCACTGACTCACATCCAGGTGACATCACAGAGAGAATAGTCTAAAAGCTGACTCACATCCAGGTGTCATCACAGAGAGAATAGTCTTGTAAAAAGCACTAGCTGACTCACATCCAGGTGTCATCACAGAGAGAATAGTCCTGTAAAAAGCACTAGCTGACTCACATCCAGGTGTCATCACAGAGAGAATAGTCTCGTGAAAAGCACTAGCTGACTCACATCCAGGTGACATCACAGAGAGAATAGTCTTGTAAAAAGCACTAGCTGACTCACATCCAGGTGACATCACAGAGAGAATAGTCTTGTAAAAAGCACTGACTCACATCCAGGTGACATCACAGAGAGAATAGTCTTGTAAAAAGCACTGACTCACATCCAGGTGACATCACAGAGAGAATAGTCTTGTAAAAAGCACTAGCTGACTCACATCCAGGTGTCATCACAGAGAGAATAGTCTAAATGCTGACTCACATCCAGGTGTCATCACAGAGAGAATAGTCCTGTAAAAAGCACTGACTCACATCCAGGTGACATCACAGAGAGAATAGTCTTGTAAAAAGCACTAGCTGACTCACATCCAGGTGTCATCACAGAGAGAATAGTCTTGTAAAAAGCACTAGCTGACTCACATCCAGGTGACATCACAGAGAGAATAGTCTTGTAAAAAGCACTAGCTGTCTCACATCCAGGTGACATCACAGAGAGAATAGTCTTGAAAAAAGCACTGACTCACATCCAGGTGACATCACAGAGAGAATAGTATTATAAAAAGCACTAGCTGACTCACATCCAGGTGTCATCACAGAGAGAATAGTCTAAAAGCTGACTCACATCCAGGTGACATCACAGAGAGAATAGTATTATAAAAAGCACTAGCTGACTCACATCCAGGTGTCATCACAGAGAGAATAGTCTAAAAGCTGACTCACATCCAGGTGTCATCACAGAGAGAATAGTCTTGCAAAAAGCACTGACTCACATCCAGGTGACATCGCAGAGAGAATAGTCTTGTAAAAAGCACTGACTCACATCCAGGTGTCATCACAGAGAAAATAGTCTTGTAAAAAGCACTGACTCACATCCAGGTGACATCACAGAGAGAATAGTCTTGTAAAAAGCACTAGCTGACTCACATCCAGGTGTCATCACAGAGAGAATAGTCTAAATGCTGACTCACATCCAGGTGTCATCACAGAGAGAATAGTCCTGTAAAAAGCACTGACTCACATCCAGGTGTCATCACAGAGAGAATAGTCCTGTAAAAAGCACTGACTCACATCCAGGTGACATCACAGAGAGAATAGTCTTGTAAAAAGCACTGACTCACATCCAGGTGACATCACAGAGAGAATAGTCTTGAAAAAAGCACTGACTCACATCCAGGTGACATCACAGAGAGAATAGTATTATAAAAAGCACTAGCTGACTCACATCCAGGTGACATCACAGAGAGAATAGTCTAAAAGCTGACTCACATCCAGGTGTCATCACAGAGAGAATAGTCTAAAAGCTGACTCACATCCAGGTGACATCACAGAGAGAATAGTCTTGTAAATAGCACTAGCTGACTCACATCCAGGTGTCATCACAGAGAGAATAGTCTTGTAAAAAGCAAGGACTCACATCCAGGTGTCATCACAGAGAGAATAGTCTTGTAAATAGCACTAGCTGACTCACATCCAGGTGACATCACAGAGAGAATAGTCTTGTAAAAAGCACTAGCTGACTCACATCCAGGTGTCATCACAGAGAGAATAGTCCTGTAAAAAGCACTGACTCACATCCAGGTGACATCACAGAGAGAATAGTCTAAAAGCTGACTCACATCCAGGTGTCATCACAGAGAGAATAGTCTTGTAAAAAGCACTAGCTGACTCACATCCAGGTGTCATCACAGAGAGAATAGTCCTGTAAAAAGCACTAGCTGACTCACATCCAGGTGTCATCACAGAGAGAATAGTCTCGTAAAAAGCACTAGCTGACTCACATCCAGGTGACATCACAGAGAGAATAGTCTTGTAAAAAGCACTAGCTGACTCACATCCAGGTGACATCACAGAGAGAATAGTCTTGTAAAAAGCACTGACTCACATCCAGGTGACATCACAGAGAGAATAGTCTTGTAAAAAGCACTGACTCACATCCAGGTGACATCACAGAGAGAATAGTCTTGTAAAAAGCACTAGCTGACTCACATCCAGGTGTCATCACAGAGAGAATAGTCTAAATGCTGACTCACATCCAGGTGTCATCACAGAGAGAATAGTCCTGTAAAAAGCACTGACTCACATCCAGGTGACATCACAGAGAGAATAGTCTAAAAGCTGACTCACATCCAGGTGTCATCACAGAGAGAATAGTCTTGTAAAAAGCACTAGCTGACTCACATCCAGGTGACATCACAGAGAGAATAGTCTAAAAGCTGTCTCACATCCAGGTGTATTCACAGAGAGAATAGTCTTGCAAAAAGCACTGACTCACATCCAGCTGACATCACAGAGAGAATAGTCTTGTAAAAAGCACTAGCTGACTCACATCCAGGTGACATCACAGAGAGAATAGTCTTGTAAAAAGCACTGACTCACATCCAGGTGTCATCACAGAGAGAATAGTCTTGTAAAAAGCACTAGCTGTCTCACATCCAGGTGACATCACAGAGAGAATAGTCTTGAAAAAAGCACTGACTCACATCCAGGTGACATCACAGAGAGAATAGTATTATAAAAAGCACTAGCTGACTCACATCCAGGTGACATCACAGAGAGAATAGTATTATAAAAAGCACTAGCTGACTCACATCCAGGTGTCATCACAGAGAGAATAGTCTTGTAAATAGCACTAGCTGACTCACATCCAGGTGTCATCACAGAGAGAATAGTCTTGTAAAAAGCACTAGCTGACTCACATCCAGGTGTCATCACAGAGAGAATAGTCCTGTAAAAAGCACTAGCTGACTCACATCCAGGTGTCATCACAGAGAGAATAGTCTCGTAAAAAGCACTAGCTGACTCACATCCAGGTGACATCACAGAGAGAATAGTCTTGTAAAAAGCACTAGCTGACTCACATCCAGGTGACATCACAGAGAGAATAGTCTTGTAAAAAGCACTGACTCACATCCAGGTGACATCACAGAGAGAATAGTCTTGTAAAAAGCACTGACTCACATCCAGGTGACATCACAGAGAGAATAGTCTTGTAAAAAGCACTAGCTGACTCACATCCAGGTGTCATCACAGAGAGAATAGTCTAAATGCTGACTCACATCCAGGTGTCATCACAGAGAGAATAGTCTAAATGCTGACTCACATCCAGGTGTCATCACAGAGAGAATAGTCATTTAAAAAGCACTGACTCACATCCAGGTGACATCACAGAGAGAATAGTCTAAAAGCTGACTCACATCCAGGTGTCATCACAGAGAGAATAGTCTTGTAAAAAGCACTAGCTGACTCACATCCAGGTGTCATCACAGAGAGAATAGTCCTGTAAAAAGCACTGACTCACATCCAGGTGACATCACAGAGAGAATAGTCTAAAAGCTGACTCACATCCAGGTGTCATCACAGAGAGAATAGTCTTGTAAAAAGCACTAGCTGACTCACATCCAGGTGTCATCACAGAGAGAATAGTCTCGTAAAAAGCACTAGCTGACTCACATCCAGGTGACATCACAGAGAGAATAGTCTTGTAAAAAGCACTAGCTGACTCACATCCAGGTGACATCACAGAGAGAATAGTCTTGTAAAAAGCACTGACTCACATCCAGGTGACATCACAGAGAGAATAGTCTTGTAAAAAGCACTGACTCACATCCAGGTGACATCACAGAGAGAATAGTCTTGTAAAAAGCACTAGCTGACTCACATCCAGGTGTCATCACAGAGAGAATAGTCTAAATGCTGACTCACATCCAGGTGTCATCACAGAGAGAATAGTCCTGTAAAAAGCACTGACTCACATCCAGGTGACATCACAGAGAGAATAGTCTAAAAGCTGACTCACATCCAGGTGTCATCACAGAGAGAATAGTCTTGTAAAAAGCACTAGCTGACTCACATCCAGGTGACATCACAGAGAGAATAGTCTAAAAGCTGTCTCACATCCAGGTGTATTCACAGAGAGAATAGTCTTGCAAAAAGCACTGACTCACATCCAGCTGACATCACAGAGAGAATAGTCTTGTAAAAAGCACTAGCTGACTCACATCCAGGTGACATCACAGAGAGAATAGTCTTGTAAAAAGCACTGACTCACATCCAGGTGTCATCACAGAGAGAATAGTCTTGTAAAAAGCACTGACTCACATCCAGGTGACATCACAGAGAGAATGGTCTTGTAAAAAGCACTGACTCACATCCCGGTGACATCACGGAGAGAATAGTCTTGTAAAAAGCACTAGCTGACTCACATCCAGGTGTCATCACAGAGAGAATAGTCTTGTAAAAAGCACTAGCTGACTCACATCCAGGTGTCATCACAGAGGGAATAGTCCTGTAAAAAGCACTAGCTGACTCACATCCAGGTGTCATCACAGAGAGAATAGTCTCGTAAAAAGCACTAGCTGACTCACATCCAGGTGACATCACAGAGAGAATAGTCTTGTAAAAAGCACTAGCTGACTCACATCCAGGTGACATCACAGAGAGAATAGTCTTGTAAAAAGCACTAGCTGACTCACATCCAGGTGACATCACAGAGAGAATAGTCTTGTAAAAAGCACTGACTCACATCCAGGTGACATCACAGAGAGAATAGTCTTGTAAAAAGCACTGACTCACATCCAGGTGACATCACAGAGAGAATAGTCTTGTAAAAAGCACTAGCTGACTCACATCCAGGTGTCATCACAGAGAGAATAGTCTAAATGCTGACTCACATCCAGGTGTCATCACAGAGAGAATAGTCTTGTAAAAAGCACTAGCTGACTCACATCCAGGTGTCATCACAGAGAGAATAGTCCTGTAAAAAGCACTGACTCACATCCAGGTGACATCACAGAGAGAATAGTCTAAAAGCTGACTCACATCCAGGTGTCATCACAGAGAGAATAGTCTTGTAAAAAGCACTAGCTGACTCACATCCAGGTGTCATCACAGAGAGAATAGTCCTGTAAAAAGCACTAGCTGACTCACATCCAGGTGTCATCACAGAGAGAATAGTCTCGTGAAAAGCACTAGCTGACTCACATCCAGGTGACATCACAGAGAGAATAGTCTTGTAAAAAGCACTAGCTGACTCACATCCAGGTGACATCACAGAGAGAATAGTCTTGTAAAAAGCACTGACTCACATCCAGGTGACATCACAGAGAGAATAGTCTTGTAAAAAGCACTGACTCACATCCAGGTGACATCACAGAGAGAATAGTCTTGTAAAAAGCACTAGCTGACTCACATCCAGGTGTCATCACAGAGAGAATAGTCTAAATGCTGACTCACATCCAGGTGTCATCACAGAGAGAATAGTCCTGTAAAAAGCACTGACTCACATCCAGGTGACATCACAGAGAGAATAGTCTTGTAAAAAGCACTAGCTGACTCACATCCAGGTGTCATCACAGAGAGAATAGTCTTGTAAAAAGCACTAGCTGACTCACATCCAGGTGACATCACAGAGAGAATAGTCTTGTAAAAAGCACTAGCTGTCTCACATCCAGGTGACATCACAGAGAGAATAGTCTTGAAAAAAGCACTGACTCACATCCAGGTGACATCACAGAGAGAATAGTATTATAAAAAGCACTAGCTGACTCACATCCAGGTGTCATCACAGAGAGAATAGTCTAAAAGCTGACTCACATCCAGGTGACATCACAGAGAGAATAGTATTATAAAAAGCACTAGCTGACTCACATCCAGGTGTCATCACAGAGAGAATAGTCTAAAAGCTGACTCACATCCAGGTGTCATCACAGAGAGAATAGTCTTGCAAAAAGCACTGACTCACATCCAGGTGACATCGCAGAGAGAATAGTCTTGTAAAAAGCACTGACTCACATCCAGGTGTCATCACAGAGAAAATAGTCTTGTAAAAAGCACTGACTCACATCCAGGTGACATCACAGAGAGAATAGTCTTGTAAAAAGCACTAGCTGACTCACATCCAGGTGTCATCACAGAGAGAATAGTCTAAATGCTGACTCACATCCAGGTGTCATCACAGAGAGAATAGTCCTGTAAAAAGCACTGACTCACATCCAGGTGTCATCACAGAGAGAATAGTCCTGTAAAAAGCACTGACTCACATCCAGGTGACATCACAGAGAGAATAGTCTTGTAAAAAGCACTGACTCACATCCAGGTGACATCACAGAGAGAATAGTCTTGAAAAAAGCACTGACTCACATCCAGGTGACATCACAGAGAGAATAGTATTATAAAAAGCACTAGCTGACTCACATCCAGGTGACATCACAGAGAGAATAGTCTAAAAGCTGACTCACATCCAGGTGTCATCACAGAGAGAATAGTCTAAAAGCTGACTCACATCCAGGTGACATCACAGAGAGAATAGTCTTGTAAATAGCACTAGCTGACTCACATCCAGGTGTCATCACAGAGAGAATAGTCTTGTAAAAAGCAAGGACTCACATCCAGGTGTCATCACAGAGAGAATAGTCTTGTAAATAGCACTAGCTGACTCACATCCAGGTGACATCACAGAGAGAATAGTCTTGTAAAAAGCACTAGCTGACTCACATCCAGGTGTCATCACAGAGAGAATAGTCTAAATGCTGACTCACATCCAGGTGTCATCACAGAGAGATAGTCCTGTAAAAAGCACTGACTCACATCCCGGTGACATCACAGAGAGAATAGTCTTGTAAAAAGCACTAGCTGACTCACATCCAGGTGTCATCACAGAGAGAATAGTCTTGTAAAAAGCACTGACTCACATCCAGGTGTCATCACAGAGAGAATAGTCTAAAAGCTGACTCACATCCAGGTGTCATCACAGAGAGAATAGTCTATTAAAAAGCACTAGCTGACTCATATCCAGGTGACATCACAGAGTGAATAGTCTTGTAAAAAGCACTGACTCACATCCAGGTGTCATCACAGAGAGAATAGTCTTGTAAAAAGCACTAGCTGACTCACATCCAGGTGTCATCACAGAGAGAATAGTCTTGTAAAAAGCACTAGCTGACTCACATCCAGGTGACATCACAGAGAGAATGGTCTTGTAAAAAGCACTGACTCACATCCAGGTGTCATCACAGAGAGAATAGTCTTGTAAAAAGCACTGACTCACATCCAGGTGACATCACAGAGAGAATGGTCTTGTAAAAAGCACTGACTCACATCCAGGTGACATCACAGAGAGAATGGTCTTGTAAAAAGCACTGACTCACATCCAGGTGACATCACAGAGAGAATGGTCTTGTAAAAAGCACTGACTCACATCCAGGTGTCATCACAGAGAGAATAGTCTCAGATTTACATTATTATTATATGCGTTACAGCCAACGCTAGACAAGCATTTGTGTAAGTTTATCATGGCATAATGCTATGCTAGGCTCTGCTTGCAGCAGGCAACATTTTCACGTAAATAAGAAAAGCAACCAAATTAAATAATTTACCTTTGAAGAACTTCAGATGTTTTCACTCAGGAGACTCCCAGCTAGATAGCAAATGTTCCTTTTTTCCAAAAATATTATTTCTGTAGGCGAAATAGCTCCCGTTTCTTCATCATGCTTGGCTGAGAAATCGACCGGAAAATGCTGCAATTATAAGCCAAACTTTTTTCAAAATTTGCTCCATAATATCGACAACACGGCAAACGTTGTTTTTAACATATATATTCGATAATATATCCATCGAGGGATTGCTATATATGGTCCCTTACGGCTATTCTTCAATGGAAATGCCTAAAAAGACGTCACAATGCTGTAGACACCTTGGAGAATGCGTGGAAAACGTAAGCTCATTCGTAGCTCATTCACAGCCATATAAGGAGTCATTGGCATGAGGCGTTTCAAAAAATGCGACACTTCCTGGTTGGGTTTCGCCTGTAACATCAGTTCTGTGGCACTCACAGACAATATCTTTGCAGTTTTGGAAACATCAGAGTGTTTTCTTTCCAAAGCTGTCAATTATATGCATAGTCGAGCATCTTTTCGTGACAAAATATCTTGTTTAAAACGGGAACGTTTTTCATCCAACATTTTTAATAGCGCCCCCTAATGCATAACTGGTTGAAAATACCTAAAATAATAAATAAACATAACAAATTATTAAAGAGAAGCAGTAAAATAGCTAGGCTTTATACAGGGTGTTACGGTACAGAGTCAATGTGGAGGCTATATACAGGGTGTTACGGTACAGAGTCAATGTGGAGGCTATATACAGGGTATTACGGTACAGAGTCAATGTGGAGGCTATATACAGGGTGTTACGGTACAGAGTCAATGTGGAGGCCATATACAGGGTATTACGGTACAGAGTCAATGTGGAGGCTATATACAGGGTATTACGGTACAGAGTCAATGTGGAGGCTATATACAGGGTGTTACGGTACAGAGTCAATGTGGAGGCTATATACAGGGTATTACGGTACAGAGTCAATGTGGAGGCTATATACAGGGTATTACGGTACAGAGTCAATGTGGAGGCTTTATACAGGGTGTTACGGTACAGAGTCAATGTGGAGGCTATATACAGGGTATTACGGTACAGAGTCAATGTGGAGGCTATATACAGGGTGTTACGGTACAGAGTCAATGTGGAGGCCATATACAGGGTATTACGGTACAGAGTCAATGTGGAGGCTATATACAGGGTATTACGGTACAGAGTCAGTGTGGAGGCTATATACAGGGTATTACGGTACAGAGTCAATGTGGAGGCTTTATACAGGGTGTTACGGTACAGAGTCAATGTGGAGGCTATATACAGGGTATTACGGTACAGAGTCAATGTGGAGGCTATATACAGGGTATTACGGTACAGAGTCAATGTGGAGGCTATATACAGGGTATTACGGTACAGAGTCAATGTGGAGGCTTTATACAGGGGGTACCAGTACAGAGTCAATGTGGAGGCTTTATACAGGGTATTACGGTACAGAGTCAATGTGGAGGCTATATACAGGGTATTACGGTACAGAGTCAATGTGGAGGCTATATACAGGGTATTACGGTACAGAGTCAATGTGGAGGCTATATACAGGGGGTACCAGTACAGAGTCAATGTGGAGGCTTTATACAGGGTATTACGGTACAGAGTCAATGTGGAGGCTATATACAGGGTATTACGGTACAGAGTCAATGTGGAGGCTATATACAGGGTATTACGGTACAGAGTCAGTGTGGAGGCTATTTACAGGGGGTACCGGTACAGAGTCAATGTGGAGGCTATATACAGAGGGTATCGGTACAGAGTCAATGTGGAGGCTATATACAGGGTATCGGTACAGAGTCAATGTGGAGGCTATATACAGGGGGTACCGGTACAGAGTCAATGTGGAGGCTATATACAGGGGGTACCGGTACAGAGTCAATGTGGAGGTTATATACAGTGGATACCGGTACAGAGTCAATGTGGAGACTATACAGGGGGTACCGGTACAGAGTCAATGTGGAGGCTATATACAGGGGGTACCGGCACAGAGTCAATGTGGAGGCTTTATACAGGGTATTACGGTACAGAGTCAATGTGGAGACTATATACAGGGTATTACGGTACAGAGTCAATGTGGAGGCTATATACAGGGTATTACGGTACAGAGTCAATGTGGAGACTATATACAGGGTATTACGGTACAGAGTCAATGTGGAGGCTATATACAGGGTATTACGGTACAGAGTCAATGTGGAGGCTATATACAGGGTATTACGGTACAGAGTTAATGTGGAGACTATATACAGGGTATTACGGTACAGAGTCAATGTGGAGGCTATATACAGGGGGTACCGGTACAGAGTCAATGTGGAGGCTATATACAGGGGGTACCGGTACAGAGTCAATGTGGAGGCTATATACAGGGGGTACCGGTACAGAGTCAATGTGGAGGCTTTATACAGGGTATTACGGTACAGAGTCAATGTGGAGGCTATATACAGGGTATTACGGTACAGAGTCAATGTGGAGGCTATATACAGGGGGTACCGGTACAGAGTCAATGTGGAGGCTATATACAGGGGGTACCGGTACAGAGTCAATGTGGAGGTTATATACAGGGGGTACCGGTACAGAGTCAATGTGGAGGCTATATACAGGGGGTACCGGTACAGAGTCAATGTGGAGGTTATATACAGTGGATACCGGTACAGAGTCAATGTGGAGACTATATACAGGGGTACCGGTACAGAGTCAATGTGGAGGCTATATACAGGGGGTACCGGCACAGAGTCAATGTGGAGGCTTTATACAGGGTATTACGGTACAGAGTCAATGTGGAGGCTATATACAGGGGGTACGGGTACAGAGTCAATGTGGAGGCTATATACAGGGGGTACCGGTACAGAGTCAATGTGGAGGTTATATACAGGGGGTACCGGTACAGAGTCAATGTGGAGGCTATATACAGGGGGTACCGGTACAGAGTCAATGTGGAGGTTATATACAGTGGATACCGGTACAGAGTCAATGTGGAGACTATATACAGGGGGTACCGGTACAGAGTCAATGTGGAGGCTATATACAGGGGGTACCGGCACAGAGTCAATGTGGAGGCTATATACAGGGTATTACAGTACAGAGTCAATGTGGAGGCTATATACAGGGGGTACCGGTACAGAGTCAATGTGGAGGCTATATACAGGGGGTACCGGTACAGAGTCAATGTGGAGGTTATATACAGGGGGTACCGGTACAGAGTCAATGTGGAGGTTATATACAGTGGATACCGGTACAGAGTCAATGTGGAGACTATATACAGGGGGTACCAGTACAGAGTCAATGTGGAGACTATATACAGGGGGTACCAGTACAGAGTCAATGTGGAGGCTATATACAGGGTATTACGGTACAGAGTTAATGTGGAGGCTATATACAGGGTATTACGGTACAGAGTCAATGTGTAGACTATATACAGGGGGTACCGGTACAGAGTCAATGTGGAGACTATATACAGGGGGTACCGGTACAGAGTCTATGGGAGACTATATACAGGGGGTACCGGTATAGAGTCAATGTGGAGGCTATATACAGGGGGTACCAGTACAGAGTCTATGTGGAGACTATATACAGGGGGTACCAGTACAGAGTCAATGTGGAGGCTATATACAGGGGGTGGCAGTACAGAGTCAATGTGGAAACTATATACAGGGGGTACCGGTACAGAGTCAATGTGAATAGTCTGGGTAGCCATTCGATTAGCTGTTCAGGAGTCTGAATGCTTGGCACTCTGGTACAGCTTGCCATGCGGTAGCAGAGAGAACAGTCTATGACTAGTGTGGCTGGAGTCTTTGACAATTTTAAGGGCCTTCCTCTGACACCGCCTGGTATAGAGGTCCTGGATGGCAGGCAGCTCAGCCCCAGTGATGTCCCTGGTTGAACGCATTCCCCTCTGTAGTGCCTTGCGGTCGGAGGCCGAGCAGTTGCCATACCAGTCAGTGATGCAACCCGTCAGGATGCTCTCGATGGTTCAGCTGTAGAACCTTTTGAGGCTCTGAGGACCCATGCTAAATCTTTTCAGTCACCTGAAGAGGAAAAGGTTTTGTCTGGAGTAAATCCATCTCGTCTGACACATTTAAAGAAAAATGATTTGTCTAGTTCAAGATGACTAATCGCTGTTCTGATTTCCAGAAGCTCTTTTCGGTCATAAGAGACGGGTAGCAACAACATTATGCATAAAATAAGTTACAAACAACGCGAAATAAACTAACAAAATAGTACGGAGCCCATAAAACAGCAGCCATCCACTCCGGCGCCGTCTTAAATCACATTTAAGATTAAAGAAAGAAAGAAAGTCACAATCTAAATCTGCTCCAAACAATTAGAACGTCAGGAAGGTGACCTCACAGAGAGAAACAACTAGCTTTTTGTTGTCAGGAAGGTGACCTCACAGAGAGAAACAACTAGCTTTTTGTTGTCAGGAAGATGACCTCACAGAGAGAAACAACAAGCTTTGGTTGTCAGGAAGGTGACCTCACAGAGAGAAACAACTAGCTTTGGTTGTCAGGAAGGTGACCTCACAGAGAGAAACAACACGCTTTGGTTGTCAGGAAGGTGACCTCACAGAGAGAAACAACTAGCTTTTTGTTGCCAGGAAGATGACCTCACAGAGAGAAACAACAAGCTTTGGTTGTCAGGAAGGTGACCTCACAGAGAGAAACAACTAGCTTTGGTTGTCAGGAAGGTGACCTCACAGAGAGAAACAACTAGCTTTGGTTGTCAGGAAGGTGACCTCACAGAGAGAAACAACTAGCTTTTTGTTGTCAGGAAGATGACCTCACAGAGAGAAACAACAAGCTTTGGTTGTCAGGAAGGTGACCTCACAGAGAGAAACAACTAGCTTTGGTTGTCAGGAAGGTGACCTCACAGAGAGAAACAACAAGCTTTGGTTGTCAGGAAGGTGACCTCACAGAGAGAAACAACTAGCTTTGGTTGTCAGGAAGGTGACCTCACAGAGAGAAACAACTAGCTTTGGTTGTCAGGAAGGTGACCTCACAGAGAGAAACAACACGCTTTGGTTGTCAGGAAGGTGACCTCACAGAGAGAAACAACTAGCTTTGGTTGTCAGGAAGGTGACCTCACAGAGAGAAACAACTAGCTTTGGTTGTCAGGAAAACGACCTCACAGAGAGAAACAACTAGCTTTGGTTGTCAGGAAAACGACCTCACAGAGAGAAACAAATAACTTGTGTCTGCTACGTTGTTGGAGACAGACCTCCCAATTGTATTCCTGTGCAGTTTTTTGTTGTCGTCTTGTCTAGCGAGAAGAGAACTGAGAAGGGAACTGAGAAGAGAAACGCTTTACCTGCTTGACCACAAGACCTTCCTTCTGGCCCTGCTCACGCGTAAGCTACTCAGTAACCTATGTACTGCTCACTGACTGGTTGCAGAAACACAACACACACAACACACACAACACACACACACAAGATCACTACACCAGACAGAGACTCACAACTACAGACTTAATATGAGAGGAGTAGCAGGAGTAGAGAGAGAGAGAGAGAGAAGAGGAGAAGAAGAGGAGAAGAAGAGGAGGAAGAGACTTGATATGAGAGGAGTAGCAGGAGTAGAGAGAGAGAAGAGAAGAAGAGGAGAAGAAGAGGAGAAGAAGAGGAGGGAGAGACTTGATATGAGAGGAGTAGCAGGAGTAGAGAGAGAGAGAAGAGGAGAGCAAGAGGAGAAGAAGAGGAGGGAGAGACTTGATATGAGAAGAGAAACAGGAGTAGAGAGAGAGAAGAAGAGAAGAAGAGGAGAAGAAGAGGAGGAGAAGAGGAGGGAGAGACTTGATATGAGAAGAGAAACAGGAGTAGAGAGAGAGAAGAAGAGAAGAAGAGGAGAAGAAGAGGAGGGAGAGACTTGATATGAGAAGAGAAACAGGAGTAGAGAGAGAGAAGATAAGAAGAGGAGAAGAAGAGGAGGAGAAGAGGAGGGAGAGACTTGATATGAGAAGAGAAACAGGAGTAGAGAGAGAAGAAGAGAAGAAGAGGAGAAGAAGAGGAGGAGAAGAGGAGGGAGAGACTTGATATGAGAAGAGAAACAGGAGTAGAGAGAGAAGAGAAGAAGAGGAGGAGAAGAGGAGGGAGAGACTTGATATGAGAAGAGAAACAGGAGTAGAGAGAGAGAAGAAGAGGAGAAGAAGAGGAGGAGAAGAGGAGGGAGAGACTTGATATGAGAGGAGTAGCAGGAGTAAACAGAGAGAGAGAAGAGGAGAATAAGAGGAGTAGGAAAATTGAGCAGATGATGAATAAATAGATACGTACCTCCATTATGACAGAGGCCGGAGTATACCAGTGTACTGAACAGCACTGAAACACAGAGAAAACTATCACTACGGTACATGATGTAAACACTGAGCTGTTCCACAGATATTAAACTATATAGATATTAGACTATAGAGATAATAAACTATAGAGATATTAAACTATATAGATATTAAACTATATAGATATTAAACTATATAGATATTAAACTATATAGATATTAAACTATATAGATATTAAACTATAGAGATATTAAACTATATAGATATTAAACCATATAGATATTAAACTATAGAGATATTAAACTATATAGATATTAAACTATATAGATATTAAACTATATAGATATTAAACTATAGAGATATTAAACTATAGAGATATTAAACTATAGAGATATTAGACTATAGAGATATTAAACTATATAGATATTAAACTATAGAGATATTAAACCATATAGTTACTCACAGAGTAGAAGACAGGTGTGTTCCATCTCAATGTATTCTATGACTTCCTCTCTCTAAACTCTTTAATGACTTATATCCTGTCTATCCAGCCTATTCTCTCCACACTGCCCACTTCCTCTCTGCTGAGAAGGGCTGGGAGGTGTGAAAGACCGTGTGGTGATGTAAGGGGGGTAGAGAGAGAAGAATGCTTATTTGAGTTTTTCTTGCCATAATATGGACTTATACGGCTATCTTCTGTATACAACACCTACCTTGTAACAACACAACTGATGGCGTTCTGCATTAGCATCGAACAGCCCCCGTGATATGCAGCTGTTCAGGGAAGCTAGAAACCATTATACACAGGCAGTTAGAAAAGTCAAGCCTAGCTTTTTCAAGCAAAAATTTGCTTCCTGCAACACTAACTCAAAAAGCTTCTGGGACACTGTAAAGTCCATGGAGAATAAGAACACCTCCTCCCAGCTGCCCACTGCACTGAAGATAGGAAACACTGTCACCACTGATAAATCCACCATAATTGAGAATTTCAATAAGCATTTTTCTATGGCTGGCCATGCTTTCCACCTGGCTACTCCTACCCCGGTCAACAGCCCTGCACCCCCCACAGCAACTCGCAAAAGCCTTCCCCATTTCTCCTTCTCCCAAATCCAGTCAGCTGATGTTCTGAAAGAGCTGCAAAATCTGGACCCCTACAAATCAGCTGGGCTAGACAATCTGGACCCTTTCTTTCTAAAATGATCTACCGAAATTGTTACCACCCCTATTACTAGCCTGTTCAACCTCTCTTTCGTGTCGTCTGAGATTCCCAAAGATTGGAAAGCAGCTGCGGTCATCCCCCTCTTCAAAGGGGGGACACTCTTGACCCAAACTGCTACAGACCCATATCTATCCTACCATGCCTTTCTAAGGTCTTCGAAAGCCAAGTCAACAAACAGATTACCGACCATTTCGAAACTCACCATACCTTCTCTGCTATGCAATCTGGTTTCAGAGCTGGTCATGGGTGCACCTCAGCCACGCTCAAGGTCCTAAACAATATCTTAACCGCCATCGATAAGAAACATTACTGTGCAGCCGTATTCATTGATCTGGCCAAGGCTTTCGACTCTGTCAATCACCACATCCTCATCGGCAGACTCGACAGCCTTGGTTTCTCAAATGATTGCCTCGCCTGGTTCACCAACTACTTCTTTGATAGAGTTCAGTGTGTCAAATCGGAGGGTCTGCTGTCCGGACCTCTGGCAGTCTCTATGGGGGTGCCACAGGGTTCAATTCTTGGACCGACTCTCTTCTCTGTATACATCAATGAGGTCTCTCTTGCTGCTGGTGAGTCTCTGATCCACCTCTACGCAGACGACACCATTCTGTATACTTCTGGCCCTTCTTTGGACACTGTGTTAACAACCCTCCAGGCAAGCTTCAATGCCATACAACTCTCCTTCAGTGGCCTCCAATTGCTCTTAAATACAAGTAAAACTAAATGCATGCTCTTCAACCGATCGCTACCTGCACCTGCCCGCCTGTCCAACATCACTACTCTGGACGGCTCTGACTTAGAATACGTGGACAACTACAAATACTTAGGTGTCTGGTTAGACTGTAAACTCTCCTTCCAGACCCATATCAAACATCTCCAATCCAAAGTTAAATCTAGAATTGGCTTCCTATTTTGCAACAAAGCATCCTTCATTCATGCTGCCAAACATACCCTTGTAAAACTGACCATCCTACCAATCCTCGACTTTGGCGATGTCATTTGCAAAATAGCCTCCAATACCATACTCAACAAATTGGATTTAGTCTATCTCAGTGCAATCCGTTTTGTCACCAAAGCCCCATATACTACCCACCATTGCGACCTGTACGCTCTCGTTGGCTGGCCCTCGCTTCATACTCGTCGCCAAACCCACTGGCTCCATGTCATCTACAAGACCCTGCTAGGTAAAGTCCCCCCTTATCTCAGCTCGCTGATCTCCATAGCATCTCCCACCTGTAGCACACGCTCCAGCAGGTACAGTGCCTTGCGAAAGTATTCGGGACACAATCATGAAGTGGAACGACATTTATTGGATATTTCAAACTTTTTTAACAAATCAAAAACTGAAAAATTGGGCGTGCAAAATTATTCAACCCCCTTAAGTTAATACTTTGTAGCGCCACCTTTTGCTGCGATTACAGCTGTAAGTCGCTTGGGGTATGTTTCTCTCAGTTTTGCACATCGAGAGACTGAAATGTTTTCCCATTCCTCCTTGTAAAACAGCTCGATCTCAGTGAGGTTGGATGGAGAGCATTTGTGAACAGCAGTTTTCAGTTCTTTCCACAGATTCTCGATTGGATTCAGGTCTGGACTTTGACTTGGCCATTCTAACACCTGGATATGTTTATTTTTTAACCATTCCATTGTAGATTTTGCTTTATGTTTTGGATCATTGTCTTGTTGGAAGACAAATCTCCGTCCCAGTCTCAGGTCTTTTGCAGACTCCATCAGGTTTTCTTCCAGAATGGTCCTGTATTTGGCTCCATCCATCTTCCCATCAATTTTAACCATCTTCCCTGTCCCCACTGAAGAAAAGCAGGCTCAAACCATGATGCTGCCACCACCATGTTTGACAGTGGGGATGGTGTGTTCAGGGTGATGAGCTGTGTTGCTTTTACGCCAAACATAACGTTTTGCATTGTTGCCAAAAAGTTCAATTTCGGTTTCATCTGACCAGAGCACCTTCTTCCACATGTTTGGTGTGTCTCCCAGGTGGCTTGTGGCAAACTTTAAACTACACTTTTTGTGGATATCTTTAAGAAATGGCTTTCTTCTTGCCACTCTTCCATAAAGGCCAGATTTGTGCAATATACGACTGATTGTTGTCCTATGGACAGAGTCTCCCACCTCAGCTGTAGATCTCTGCAGTTCATCCAGAGTGATCATGGGCCTCTTGGCTGCATCTTTGATCAGTCTTCTCCTTGTATGAGCTGAAAGTTTAGAGGGATGGCCAGGTCTTGGTAGATTTGCAGTGGTCTGATACTCCTTCCATTTCAATATTATCGCTTGCACAGTGCTCCTTGGGATGTTTAAAGCTTGGGAAATCTTTTTGTATCCAAATCCGGCTTTAAACTTCTTCACAACAGTATCTCGGACCTGCCTGGTGTGCTCCTTGTTCTTCATGATGCTCTCTGCGCTTTTAATGGACCTCTGAGACTATCACAGTGCAGGTGCATTTATACTGAGACTTGATTACACACAGGTGGATTGTATTTATCATCATTAGTCATTTAGGTCAACATTGGATCATTCAGAGATCCTCACTGAACTTCTGGAGAGAGTTTGCTGCACTGAAAGTAAAGGGGCTGAATAATTTTGCACGCCCAATTTTTCAGTTTTTGATTTGTTAAAAAAGTTTGAAATATCCAATAAATGTCGTTCCACTCCATGATTGTGTCCCACTTGTTGTTGATTCTTCACAAAAAAATACAGTTTTATATCTTTATGTTTGAAGCCTGAAATGTGGCAAAAGGTCGCAAAGTTCAAGGGGGCCGAATACTTTCGCAAGGCACTGTATAGCATGACCTCTACACTATATATAGCATGACCTCTAGACACACTATATATAGCATGACCTCTAGATACACTATATATAGCATGACCTCTACACTATATATAGCATGACCTCTACACTATATATAGCATGACCTCTAGATACACTATATATAGCTTGACCTCTACACTATATATAGCATGACCTCTAGATACACTATATATAGCATGACCTCTACACTATATATAGCATGACCTCTACACTATATATAGCATGACCTCTAGATAGACTATATATAGCATGACCTCTAAACTATATATAGCACGACCTCTACACTATATTTAGCATGACCTCTACACTATATATAGCATGACCTCTAAAATATATATAGCATGACCTCTAAAATATATATAGCATGACCTCTACACTATATATAGCATGACCTCTAGATACAGTGTATATAGCATGACCTCTACACTATATATAGCATGACATCTACACTATATATAGCATGACCTCTGCACTATATATAGCATGACCTCTACACTATATATAGCATGACCTCTAAAATATATATAGCATGACCTCTAAAATATATATAGCATGACCTCTACACTATATATAGCATGACCTCTAGATACACTATATATAGCATGACATCTACACTATATATAGCTTGACCTCTACACTATATATAGCTTGACCTCTACACTATATATAGCACGACCTCTACACTATATATAGCATGACCTCTGCACTATATATAGCATGACCTCTACACTATATATAGCATGACCTCTGCACTATATATAGCATGACCTCTAGACACACTATATATAGCATGACCTCTAGATACACTATATATAGCATGACCTCTACACTATATATAGCATGACCTCTACACTATATATAGCATGACCTCTAGATACACTATATATAGCTTGACCTCTACACTATATATAGCATGACCTCTAGATACACTATATATAGCATGACCTCTACACTATATATAGCATGACCTCTACACTATATATAGCATGACCTCTAGATAGACTATATATAGCATGACCTCTAAACTATATATAGCACGACCTCTACACTATATTTAGCATGACCTCTACACTATATATAGCATGACCTCTAAAATATATATAGCATGACCTCTAAAATATATATAGCATGACCTCTACACTATATATAGCATGACCTCTAGATACAGTGTATATAGCATGACCTCTACACTATATATAGCATGACATCTACACTATATATAGCATGACCTCTGCACTATATATAGCATGACCTCTACACTATATATAGCATGACCTCTAAAATATATATAGCATGACCTCTAAAATATATATAGCATGACCTCTACACTATATATAGCATGACCTCTAGATACACTATATATAGCATGACATCTACACTATATATAGCTTGACCTCTACACTATATATAGCTTGACCTCTACACTATATATAGCACGACCTCTACACTATATATAGCATGACCTCTAGATAGACTATATATAGCATGACCTCTACACTATATATAGAATGACCTCTAGATACACTATATATAGCATGACCTCTAGATACACTATATATAGCATGACCTCTACAATATATATAGCATGACCTCTACACTATATATAGAATGACCTCTAGATACACTATATATAGCATGACCTCTAGATACACTATATATAGCATGACCTCTACACTATATTTAGCATGACCTCTACACTATATATAGCATGACCTCTACACTATATATAGCATGACCTCTAGATACACTATATATAGCATGACCTCTACACTATATTTAGCATGACCTCTACACTATATATAGCATGACCTCTGCACTATATATAGCATGACCTCTACACTATATATAGCATGACCTCTACACTATATATAGAATGACCTCTAGATACACTATATATAGCATGACCTCTACACTATATATAGCATGACCTCTAGATACACTATATATAGCATGACCTCTACACTATATATAGCATGACCTCTGCACTATATATAGCATGACCTCTAGATACACTATATATAGCATGACCTCTACACTATATATAGAATGACCTCTAGATACACTATATATAGCATGACCTCTACACTATATATAGCATGACCTCTAGATACACTATATATAGCATGACCTCTACACTATATATAGCATGACCTCTACACTATATATAGCATGACCTCTGCACTATATATAGCATGACCTCTACACTATATATAGCATGACCTCTACACTATATATAGAATGACCTCTAGATACACTATATATAGCATGACCTCTGCACTATATATAGCATGACCTCTGCACTATATATAGCATGACCTCTACACTATATATAGCATGACCTCTACACTATATATAGCATGACCTCTAGATACACTATATATAGCATGACCTCTACACTATATTTAGCATGACCTCTAGATACACTATATATAGCATGACCTCTACACTATATATAGCATGACCTCTACACTATATATAGCATGACCTCTGCACTATATATAGCATGACCTCTACACTATATATAGCATGACCTCTACACTATATATAGCATGACCTCTGCACTATATATAGCATGACCTCTGCACTATATATAGCATGACCTCTAGATAGACTATATATAGCATGACCTCTAAACTATATATAGCATGACCTCTGCACTATATAGCATGACCTCTGCACTATATATAGCATGACCTCTAGATACACTATATATAGCATGACCTCTACACTATATTTAGCATGACCTCTAGATACACTATATATAGCATGACCTCTGCACTATATATAGCATGACCTCTGCACTATATATAGCATGACCTCTACACTATATATAGCATGACCTCTACACTATATATAGCATGACCTCTGCACTATATATAGCATGACCTCTGCACTATATATAGCATGACCTCTGCACTATATATAGCATGACCTCTACACTATATATAGCATGACCTCTACACTATATTTAGCATGACCTCTACACTATATATAGCATGACCTCTGCACTATATATAGCATGACCTCTACACTATATATAGCATGACCTCTAGATACACTATATATAGCATGACCTCTGCACTATATATAGCATGACCTCTACACTATATATAGCATGACCTCTACACTATATATAGCATGACCTCTACACTATATATAGCATGACCTCTGCACTATATATAGCATGACCTCTACACTATATATAGCATGACCTCTGCACTATATATAGCATGACCTCTGCACTATATATAGCATGACCTCTACACTATATATAGCATGACCTCTACACTATATATAGCATGACCTCTGCACTATATATAGCATGACCTCTACACTATATATAGCATGACCTCTACACTATATATAGCATGACCTCTACACTATATATAGCATGACCTCTGCACTATATATAGCATGACCTCTGCACTATATATAGCATGACCTCTGCACTATATATAGCATGACCTCTGCACTATATATAGCATGACCTCTACACTATATATAGCATGACCTCTGCACTATATATAGCATGACCTCTGCACTATATATAGCATGACCTCTACACTATATATAGCATGACCTCTAGATAGACTATATATAGCTTGACCTCTGCACTATATATAGCTTGACCTCTACACTATATTTAGCATGACCTCTAGATACACTATATATAGCATGACCTCTACACTATATATAGCATGACCTCTACACTATATATAGCATGACCTCTGCACTATATATAGCATGACCTCTGCACTATATATAGCATGACCTCTACACTATATATAGCATGACCTCTAGATAGACTATATATAGCTTGACCTCTGCACTATATATAGCTTGACCTCTACACTATATTTAGCATGACCTCTAGATACACTATATATAGCATGACCTCTACACTATATTTAGCATGACCTCTAGATACACTATATATAGCATGACCTCTACACTATATTTAGCATGACCTCTAGATACACTATATATAGCATGACCTCTACACTATATATAGCATGACCTCTAGATACACTATATATAGCTTGACCTCTACACTATATATAGCATGACCTCTGCACTATATATAGCATGACCTCTGCACTATATATAGCATGACCTCTACACTATATATAGCATGACCTCTACACTATATATAGCATGACCTCTAGATACACTATATATAGCATGACCTCTGCACTATATATAGCATGACCTCTACACTATATATAGCATGACCTCTACACTATATATAGCATGACCTCTAGATACACTATATATAGCATGACCTCTACACTATATATAGCATGACCTCTGCACTATATATAGCATGACCTCTACACTATATTTAGCATGACCTCTAGATACACTATATATAGCATGACCTCTACACTATATTTAGCATGACCTCTAGATACACTATATATAGCTTGACCTCTACACTATATATAGCATGACCTCTAGATAGACTATATATAGCATGACCTCTACACTATATATAGCATGACCTCTGCACTATATATAGCATGACCTCTGCACTATATATAGCATGACCTCTACACTATATATAGCATGACCTCTGCACTATATATAGCATGACCTCTGCACTATATATAGCATGACCTCTAGATAGACTATATATAGCATGACCTCTACACTATATTTAGCATGACCTCTAGATAGACTATATATAGCTTGACCTCTGCACTATATATAGCATGACCTCTAGATACACTATATATAGCATGACCTCTACACTATATTTAGCATGACCTCTAGATACACTATATATAGCATGACCTCTGCACTATATATAGCATGACCTCTGCACTATATATAGCATGACCTCTACACTATATATAGCATGACCTCTACACTATATATAGCATGACCTCTACACTATATATAGCATGACCTCTACACTATATATAGCATGACCTCTAGATACACTATATATAGCATGACCTCTACACTATATATAGCATGACCTCTACACTATATAGCATGACCTCTGCACTATATAGCATGACCTCTGCACTATATATAGCATGACCTCTGCACTATATATAGCATGACCTCTACACTATATATAGCATGACCTCTACACTATATATAGCATGACCTCTGCACTATATATAGCATGACCTCTGCACTATATATAGCATGACCTCTACACTATATATAGCATGACCTCTACACTATATATAGCATGACCTCTAGATAGACTATATATAGCATGACCTCTGCACTATATATAGCATGACCTCTACACTATATATAGCATGACCTCTACACTATATATAGCATGACCTCTGCACTATATATAGCATGACCTCTGCACTATATATAGCATGACCTCTAGATAGACTATATATAGCATGACCTCTACACTATATATAGCATGACCTCTACACTATATATAGCATGACCTCTACACTATATATAGCATGACCTCTACACTATATATAGCATGACCTCTACACTATATATAGCATGACCTCTACACTATATATAGCATGACCTCTACACTATATATAGCATGACCTCTACACTATATATAGCATGACCTCTGCACTATATATAGCATGACCTCTAGATAGACTATATATAGCATGACCTCTACACTATATATAGCATGACCTCTACACTATATATAGCATGACCTCTAGATACACTATATATAGCATGACCTCTACACTATATATAGCATGACCTCTACACTATATATAGCATGACCTCTACACTATATATAGCATGACCTCTACACTATATATAGCATGACCTCTGCACTATATATAGCATGACCTCTAGATAGACTATATATAGCATGACCTCTGCACTATATATAGCATGACCTCTACACTATATATAGCATGACCTCTAGATAGACTATATATAGCATGACCTCTACACTATATATAGCACGACCTCTACACTATATATAGCATGACCTCTACACTATATATAGCATGACCTCTAGATACACTATATAGCATGACCCTACCTATATAGCATGACCTCTACACTATATATAGCATGACCTCTACACTATATATAGCATGACCTCTACACTATATATAGCATGACCTCTACACTATATATAGCATGACCTCTACACTATATATAGCATGACCTCTGCACTATATATAGCATGACCTCTGCACTATATATAGCATGACCTCTACACTATATATAGCATGACCTCTACACTATATATAGCATGACCTCTACACTATATATAGCATGACCTCTAGATAGACTATATATAGCATGACCTCTACACTATATATAGCATGACCTCTACACTATATAGCATGACCTCTACACTATATATAGCATGACCTCTACACTATATATAGCATGACCTCTGCACTATATATAGCATGACCTCTGCACTATATATAGCATGACCTCTACACTATATATAGCATGACCTCTAGATACACTATATATAGCATGACCTCTACACTATATATAGCATGACCTCTAGATACACTATATATAGCATGACCTCTACACTATATATAGCATGACCTCTACACTATATATAGCATGACCTCTAGATAGACTATATATAGCATGACCTCTACACTATATATAGCATGACCTCTACACTATATATAGCATGACCTCTACACTATATATAGCATGACCTCTGCACTATATATAGCATGACCTCTACACTATATATAGCATGACCTCTACACTATATATAGCATGACCTCTGCACTATATATAGCATGACCTCTAGATAGACTATATATAGCATGACCTCTGCACTATATATAGCATGACCTCTACACTATATATAGCATGACCTCTACACTATATATAGCATGACCTCTAGATAGACTATATATAGCATGACCTCTGCACTATATATAGCATGACCTCTACACTATATATAGCATGACCTCTAGATAGACTATATATAGCATGACCTCTACACTATATATAGCACGACCTCTACACTATATTTAGCATGACCTCTACACTATATATAGCATGACCTCTACACTATATATAGCATGACCTCTACACTATATATAGCATGACCTCTGCACTATATATAGCATGACCTCTACACTATATATAGCATGACCTCTAGATAGACTATATATAGCATGACCTCTACACTATATATAGCATGACCTCTACACTATATATAGCATGACCTCTACACTATATATAGCATGACCTCTACACTATATATAGCATGACCTCTACACTATATATAGCATGACCTCTACACTATATATAGCATGACCTCTGCACTATATATAGCATGACCTCTACACTATATATAGCATGACCTCTACACTATATATAGCATGACCTCTGCACTATATATAGCATGACCTCTAGATAGACTATATATAGCATGACCTCTACACTATATATAGAATGACCTCTACACTATATATAGCATGACCTCTACACTATATATAGCATGACCTCTACACTATATATAGCATGACCTCTGCACTATATATAGCATGACCTCTGCACTATATATAGCATGACCTCTACACTATATATAGCATGACCTCTAGATACACTATATATAGCATGACCTCTACACTATATATAGCATGACCTCTAGATACACTATATATAGCATGACCTCTACACTATATATAGCATGACCTCTACACTATATATAGCATGACCTCTAGATAGACTATATATAGCATGACCTCTACACTATATATAGCATGACCTCTACACTATATATAGCATGACCTCTACACTATATATAGCATGACCTCTGCACTATATATAGCATGACCTCTACACTATATATAGCATGACCTCTACACTATATATAGCATGACCTCTGCACTATATATAGCATGACCTCTAGATAGACTATATATAGCATGACCTCTGCACTATATATAGCATGACCTCTACACTATATATAGCATGACCTCTACACTATATATAGCATGACCTCTAGATAGACTATATATAGCATGACCTCTGCACTATATATAGCATGACCTCTACACTATATATAGCATGACCTCTAGATAGACTATATATAGCATGACCTCTACACTATATATAGCACGACCTCTACACTATATTTAGCATGACCTCTACACTATATATAGCATGACCTCTACACTATATATAGCATGACCTCTACACTATATATAGCATGACCTCTGCACTATATATAGCATGACCTCTACACTATATATAGCATGACCTCTAGATAGACTATATATAGCATGACCTCTACACTATATATAGCATGACCTCTACACTATATATAGCATGACCTCTACACTATATATAGCATGACCTCTACACTATATATAGCATGACCTCTACACTATATATAGCATGACCTCTACACTATATATAGCATGACCTCTGCACTATATATAGCATGACCTCTACACTATATATAGCATGACCTCTACACTATATATAGCATGACCTCTGCACTATATATAGCATGACCTCTAGATAGACTATATATAGCATGATCTCTACACTATATATAGAATGACCTCTACACTATATATAGCATGACCTCTACACTATATATAGCATGACCTCTACACTATATATAGCATGACCTCTACACTATATATAGCATGACCTCTACACTATATATAGCATGACCTCTACACTATATATAGCATGACCTCTACACTATATATAGCATGACCTCTACACTATATATAGCATGACCTCTGCACTATATATAGCATGACCTCTAGATAGACTATATATAGCATGACCTCTAGATACACTATATATAGCATGACCTCTACACTATATATAGCATGACCTCTGCACTATATATAGCATGACCTCTACACTATATATAGCATGACCTCTACACTATATATAGCATGACCTCTGCACTATATATAGCATGACCTCTAGATACACTATATATAGCATGACCTCTACACTATATATAGCATGACCTCTGCACTATATATAGCATGACCTCTACACTATATATAGCATGACCTCTACACTATATATAGCATGACCTCTGCACTATATATAGCATGACCTCTACACTATATATAGCATGACCTCTACACTATATATAGCATGACCTCTACACTATATATAGCATGACCTCTAGATACACTATATATAGCATGACCTCTAGATAGACTTTATGTAGTTTCCTGTTAAAAAACGACTCTTTTTGGCAAATCTAAATGTTTTACACAGGTTTTAATGTTTTAAACACTGACGTTAAGGTTGTAAACATGTCACTTGTTTTATGGTTTTACAGTGACCTCCCTGGGTGGCAGGGTGAGTCTCTTCTCCCTGAGAGACAGACAGACAGACAGTGTCTTATAACACAGTGACCTCGCTGGGTGGCAGGGTGAGTCTCTTCTCCCTGAGAGACAGACAGTGTCTTATATCACAGTGACCTCTCTGGGTGGCAGGGTGAGTCTCTTCTCCCTGAGAGACAGACAGTGTCTTATAACACAGTGACCTCGCTGGGTGGCAGGGTGAGTCTCTTCTCCCTGAGAGACAGACAGACAGACAGTGTCTTATAACACAGTGACCTCTCTGGGTGGCAGGGTGAGTCTCTTCTCCCTGAGAGACAGACAGACAGACAGTGTCTTATAACACAGTGACCTCTCTGGGTGGCAGGGTGAATCTCTTCTCCCTGAGAGACAGACAGACAGTGTCTTATAACACAGTGACCTCCCTGGGTGGCAGGGTGAGTCTCTTCTCCCTGAGAGACAGACAGTGTCTTATAACACAGTGACCTCTCTGGGTGGCAGGGTGAGTCTCTTCTCCCTGAGAGACAGACAGACAGACAGTGTCTTATAACACAGTGACCTCGCTGGGTGGCAGGGTGAGTCTCTTCTCCCTGAGAGACAGACAGACAGACAGTGTCTTATATCACAGTGATCTCTCTGGGTGGCAGGGTGAGTCTCTTCTCCCTGAGAGACAGACAGACAGACAGTGTCATATAACACAGTGACCTCCCTGGGTGGCAGGGTGAGTCTCTTCTCCCTGAGAGACAGACAGTGTCTTATAACACAGTGACCTCGCTGGGTGGCAGGGTGAGTCTCTTCTCCCTGAGAGACAGACAGACAGACCGTGTCTTATAACACAGTGACCTCTCTGGGTGGCAGGGTGATTCTTTTCTCCCTGAGAGACAGACAGTGTCTTATAACACAGTGACCTCGCTGGGTGGCAGGGTGAGTCTCTTCTCCCTGAGAGACAGACAGTGTCTTATAACACAGTGACCTCGCTGGGTGGCAGGGTGAGTCTCTTCTCCCTGAGAGACAGACAGTGTCTTATAACACAGTGACCTCGCTGGGTGGCAGAGTGAGTCTCTTCTCCCTGAGAGACAGACAGTGTCTTATAACACAGTGACCTCGCTGGGTGGCAGGGTGAGTCTCTTCTCCCTGAGAGACAGACAGTGTCTTATAACACAGTGACCTCCCTGGGTGGCAGGGTGAGTCTCTTCTCCCTGAGAGACAGACAGTGTCTTATAACACAGTGACCTCGCTGGGTGGCAGGGTGAATCTCTTCTCTCTGACTGACAGCATGTTCTCCACGTGCATGGCAATGACCCGACACAGCTCCAATCCCTAAACACACACACACACACAAACACACACACACACACACACACACAAAACATGAAATTGTTACTGTGTGTGTGTGTGTGTGTGTGTGTGTGTGTGTGTGTGTGTGTGTGTGTGTGTGTGTGTGTGTGTGTGTGTCTGTGTCTGTGTCTGTGTGTCTGTGTCTGTGTCTGTGTGTCTGTGTCTGTGTCTGTGTGTGTGTATACCTGTTTGAGCTGTATCTGCGTGACTCTGTGAGTGGTCAGATCTCCCAGAGTGAGGTCTACGTAGGGGTAGCTGGTCCCGGCCGAGGGTCTCTGGGTGCGGGTAGACTGCACCTCCACCAGGGGGACCACTGTCTGCAGCTCCTGCACCACAGGGACCAAACATACAATTACTACTATTACCTGCACCAGGGGGACCACTGTCTGCAGATCCTTCACCCCAGGGACCAACCATACAATTACTACTGGGACGGGACTTAGTGAGCAGAGTTGGCGGGACTTAGTGAGCAGAGTTGTCTGGACTTAGTGAGCAGAGTTGGCGGGACTTAGTGAGCAGAGTTGGCGGGACTTAGTGAGCAGAGTTGGCGGGACTTAGTGAGCAGAGTGGGCGGGACTTAGTGAGCAGAGTGGGCGGGACTTAGTGAGCAGAGTTGGCGGGACTTAGTGAGCAGAGTGGGCGGGACTTAGTGAGCAGAGTGGGCGGGACTTAGTGAGCAGAGTTGGCGGGACTTAGTGAGCAGAGTGGGCGGGACTTAGTGAGCAGAGTGGGCGGGACTTAGTGAGCAGAGTGGGCGGGACTTAGTGAGCAGAGTGGGCGGGACCAAGATCTTTTTTTTATTTTTACATTTTATTTCACGTTTATTGAACCAGTTAGGGCAGTTGATAACAAGTTCTCATTTAAAACTGCAACCAGGCCAAGAATAAAGCAAAGCAGTGCGACACAAACAACAACACAGAGTTACACTGAAACAAACGTACAGTCAATAACATTATAGAAAAATCTACAGTAGACTGTGTGCAAATGTAGAAGAGTAGGGAGGTAAGGCAATAAATAGGCCATAGACGTGAAATAATTACAATTTAGTATTAACACTGGAGTGATAGATGTGCAGATGATGATGTGCAAGTAGAGATACTGGGGTGCAAAAGAGCAAGAGGGTAAGTAATAATATTGGGATGAGGTAGTTGGGTCTGCTATTTACAGATTGGCTGTGTTCAGGTACAGTGATCGGTAAGCTGCTCTGACAGCTGATGCTTAAAGTTAGTGAGGGAGATATGAGTCTCCAGCTTCAGTGATTTTTGCAATTCGTTCCAGTCATTGGCAGCAGAGAACTGGAAGGAAAAGCGACCAAAGAGAGTGCTGACTTTGGGGGTGACCAATGAAATATACCTGCTGGAGCGCGTACGGGTAGGTGTTGCTATGGTGACAAATGAGCTGCGATAAGGTGGAGCTTTACCTAGCAAAGACCTATAGATGACCTAGAGTCAGTGGGTTTGGATGGCACTGTGATAGACTGCATCCAGTTTGCATCCAGTTTGCTGAGTAGAGTGTTGGAGGCTATTTTGTAAATGACATAGTAGTCAAGGATCGGTAGGATAGTCAGTTTTACGAGGGTATGTTTGGCAGCATGAGTGAAGGAGGCTTTGTTGCGAAATAGGAAGCCAAATCTAGATTTAATTTTGGATTGGTGATGTTTAATATGAGTCTGGAAGGAGAGTTTACAGTCCAGCCAGACACCTAGGTATTTGTAGTTGTCCACATATTCTAAGTCAGAACCGTCCAGCATAGTGATGCTAGTCGGGCGGGAGGGTGTGGGCAGCAATCTGTAGAAGAGCATGCATTTAATTTTACTAGCATTTAAAAGCAGTTGGAGGCCACTGAAGGAGAGTTGTATGGGGTTGAAGCTCATTTGGAGGTTTGTTAGCACAGTGTCCAAAGAAGGGCCAGATGTCTACAGAATGGTGTTGTCTGCGTAGAGGTGGATCAGAGAATCACCAGCAGCAAGAGCGACATCATTGATATATACAGAGAAAAGAGTCAGCCCGAGAATTGAACCATGTGGCATCTCCATAGAGACTGCCAGAAGTCTGGACAACATGCACTCCGATTTGACACACTGAACTCTATCTGAGAAGTAGTTGGTGAACCAGGCGAGTCAGTCATTTGAGAAACCACGGCTATTGAGCCGATAAGAATGCGGTGATTGACAGAGTCAAAAGCTTTGGCCAGGTCGATGAAGACGGCTGCACAGTACTGTCTTTTATCGATGGCGCTTATGATATCGTTTATGACCTTGAGTGTGGGTGAGGTGCACCCATGACCAGCTCGGAAACCAGATTGCATAGTGGAGAAGGTACGGTGGGATTAGTTAACTTGGCTTTCGAAGATTTTAGAAGGGCAGGATGGATATAGGTCTATAACAGTTTGGGTCTAGAGTGTCTCCCCCTTTGAAAAGGGGGATGACCACGGCAGCTTTCCAATCTTTGGGGATCTCAGACGATCCAGATCCAGATTTTGCTTATTGAAATGCTTATTGAAATTCTCAATTATAGTGGATTTATCAGTGGTTACAGTGTTTCCTATCTTCAGTGCAGTGGGCAGTTGGGATGAGGTGCTCTTATTCTCCATGGACTTTACAGTGTCCCAGAACCTTTTTGAGTTAGTGTTGCAGGAAGCAAATTTCTGCTTGAAAAAGATAGGCTTGGCTTTTCTAACTGCCTGTGTATATTGGTTTCTAGCATCCCTGAAAAGCTGCATATCACGGAGGCTGTTCGATGCTAATGCAGAACGCCATAGGATGTTTTTGTGCTGGTCAAGGGCAGTCAAGTCTGAGGTGAACCAAGGGCTATATCAGTTCTTAGTTCTACATTTTCTTCTGGCATCTTCTTCTGATGGGATGAGGTCAAAATCCTTCCAGGATACCCAGGCCTGGTCGATTAGAAAGGCCTGCTCGCTGAAGTGTTTCAGGGAGCGTTTGACAGTGATGAGGGGTGGTCATTTGACAGCGGACCCATTACACATGCAGGCAATGAGGCGGTGATCACTGAGATCCTGGTTGAAGACAGCAGAGGGCAAGTTTGTCAGGATGATATCTAAGAGGGTGCCCATGGTTACTGATTTAGAGTTGTACCTGGTAGGTTCCTTGATCATTTGTGCCAGTTTAGGTCACCTACCTGACACAACGAACTCTGAACATAAATGGGGGGCAATCAATGTCTAGGGCACAGCTGGGGGCTGAGGGGGATCTATTACAGGTGTCAACAGTGACAGACTTATTTCTGGAGAGATTAATTTTTAAAATTAGAAGTTAGAACTGTCTGGGCATAGGCCTGGAAAGTATGACAGAACTTTGTATCTCTGCAGTAGATTGCAACTCCTCCTCCTTTGGCAGTTCTATCTTGACGGAAAATGTTGTAGTTGGAAATCTCAGAATTCTTTGGTGGCCTTCCAAAGCCAGGATTCATCTATCTTAGATTGTAGGACGACCGGGGTGTTAAGCATGTCCCAGTTTAGGTCACCTAACAGACACAACGAACTCTGAACATAAATGGGGGTGATCAGTTCACGTGTCCAGGGCACAGCTGGGGGCTGAATAACAAGTGGCAACGGTGAGAGGCTTCTTTTTGGAAAGGTGGATTTCGAATTGTTTTGGGCACAGACCTGGATAGTAGGACATATCTCTGCAGTAGATTGCAACTCCACCCCCCTTGGCAGTTTTATCTTGTCGAAAAACATAATTATGGATGGACATTTCAGGATTTTTGGTTCCTAAGCCAGGATTCAGACACGGCTAGGACATCAGGGTTAGCAGTATGTGCTAAAGCAGTGAGTAAAACAAATTTAGGGAGGAGGCTTCTAATGTTAACATGCATGAAACCAAGGCTTTTACGGTTACAGAAGTCAACAAATGAGAGCACCTGGGGACACGCAGGGCCTGAGTTAACCTCCACATCACCAGAGGAACAGAGCAGGAGTAGGATGAGGGTATGGTTAAAGGATATAAGAACTGGTCGTCTAGTGCGTTCAGAACAGAGAGTAAAAGGAGCAGATTTCTGGGCAGGGAAGAATAGATTCAAGGCATATTGTACAGACAAGGGTATGGTAGGATGTGAGTACAGTGGAGGTAAACCTATCCGTTGAGTGACGATGAGAGAGGTTATGTCTCCAGAGGCACCATTTAAGCCAGGTGAGATCACCGCATGTGTGGGGTGGAACACAAGGGCAATGTGGGTGGGACTTAATGAGCAGCGTGGGCAGGACTTAGTGAGCGGTGTGGGCGGGACTTAGTGAGCGGTGTGGGCGGGACTTAGTGAGCGGTGTGGGCGGGACTTAATGAGCGGCGTGGGCAGGACTTAGTGAGCGGTGTGGGCGGGACTTAGTGAGCGGTGTGGGCGGGACTTAGTGAGCGGTGTGGGCAGGACTTAGTGAGCGGTGTGGGTGGGACTTAGTGAGCAGCGTGGGCAGGACTTAGTGAGCGGTGTGGGCGGGACTTAGTGAGCGGTGTGGGCGGGACTTAGTGAGCGGTGTGGGTGGGACTTAGTGAGCGGTGTGGGTGGGACTTAGTGAGCGGTGTGGGCGGGACTTAGTGAGCGGTGTGGGCAGGACTTAGTGAGCGGTGTGGGCGGGACTTAGTGAGAGGTGTGGGCGGGACTTAGTGAGCGGTGTGGGCGGGCCTTACGTGAGTGTCCTTGTTGAGAAAGTGCAGTCCATTTTGATTGACAGCCAGGATACAGGGAGCGTAGATGGAGCCACTGCTGCTAGACTGGACGTAGAAGAAGGAGGAGCCAAACATGGGGAACGCACTGACCAGACCTGGGGGAGGGGGGGCACAGTCAGACACACACACACAGCATATCCTGGTGGGTATGTCACAGGAGGTTGGTGGCACCTTAATTGGAGAGGACGGGCTCGTGGTAATGTCTGGAGGTGGAATGGCATGATTATGAGACGTCCTCCCCTCAGCAGGTTGCTATAACAGCAACCTAGAGGTTGGAACATTGCTGCTATAACAGCCTCCACTCTTCTGGGAAGGCTTTCCACTAGATGTAGGAACATTGCTGCTATAACAGCCTCCACTCTTCTGGGAAGGCTTTCCACTAGATGTTGGAACATTGCTGCTATAACAGCCTCCACTCTTCTGGGAAGGCTTTCCACTAGATGTTGGAACATTGCTGGGGGGACTTGTTTCCATTCAGCCACAAGAGCATTAGTCAAGTTGGGCACTTATTGGGCACTGGCTCACAGTAGGCGTACTAATTCATCCCACACTGATCAAACGATTTCTGTATGGATCTCGCTTTGTACATGGGGGCATTGTCATGCTGAGACAGGAGAGGACCTTCCCCAAACTGTTGCCACAAAGTTGGAAGCATAGAATCGTCTAGAATGTCATTGTACGCTGTAGCGTTAAGATTTCCATTCACTGGAACTAAGGGGCCCGAACCATGAAAAACAACCTCAGATCATCTTTCCTCCTCCACCAAACTTTACCGTTGGCACTGTGCATTGGGGCAGGTAGCGTTCTCCTGGCATCCGCCAAACCCAGATTCGTCCATCGGACTGCCAGACGGTGAAGTGTTAATTATCACTCCATAGAACGCGTTTCCATTGCTCCACAGCCCAATGGCGGTGAGCTTTACTCCAGCCGACGCTTGGCATTGAGCATGATGAGTTTGGAACTCGGTAGTGATGTGTTGCAACCGAGGCCAGATTATGTTTACTATACTTTACACTATATGCTTCAGCACACGGCGGTCCCGTTCTGTGAGGTTGTGTGTCCTACCACTCGGTGGTCCCGTTCTGTGAGGTTGTGTGTCCTACCACTCTGCGGTCCTGTTCTGTGAGCTTGTGTGGCCTATCACTCTGCGGTCCCGTTCTGTGAGGTTGTGTGGCCTACCACTCTGCGGTCCCGTTCTGTGAGCTTGTGTGGCCTATCACTCTGCGGTCCAGGTTCTGTGATCTTGTGTGGCCTACCACTCTGCGGTCCCGTTCTGTGATCTTGTGTGGCCTATCACTCTGCGGTCCCGTTCCTACCACTTCGCTGTTTGAGCCGCTGTCGCTCCTAAAAATGTCCACTTCACAATAACAGCACTTACAGTTGACCGAGGGCAGCCTAAGCAGGACAGAAATGTGACGGACTGACTTGTTGGAAAGGTGGCATCCTAAGACAGAGCTACGTTGAAAGTCACTGAGCTCTTCAGTAAAGGCTATTCTACTGCAAATGTTTGTCTATGGAGATTGCATGGCTGTGTGCTCGATTTGATACACCTGTCAGCAATGGGTGTGGCTGAAATAGCCGAATCCACTAAGGAGTGTCCACATACTTTTGTATATGTATAGTATGTGTATTAGTGTGTGTGTTAGGTGTGTGTCTGTGTCGTACCCAGAAACTGAGCTTTGGCCTGGTGCGGGTTGAGGGTCTGGACCTGCTGCATGTGCTGCGTTACCATGGTGACCCATGCCTGGGGGGGCTGCTTCCCAAACAGAAGGGGGGGGACGTACTCCGACAACTCATGGCTGGCGAGAGAAAGGATAAAGGATAAAATATATTTAATGTTTCTCAGTTCTAGTTTTTTTTTTTTTTTTACATTCATTGACATGATGGAGAGATGACATAGAGATGACATAGAGATGACATAGAGATGACATAGAGATTACATAGAGATGACATAGAGATTACATAGAGATTACATAGAGATGACATAGAGATTACATAGAGATTACATAGAGATGACATAGAGATTACATAGAGATGACATAGAGATTACATAGAGATTACATAGAGATGACATAGAGATTACATAGAGATTACATAGAGATGACATAGAGATGACATAGAGATTACATAGAGATGACATAGAGATTACATAGAGATTACATAGAGATTACATAGAGATTACATAGAGATGACATAGGGATTACATAGAGATTACATAGAGATGACATAGAGATTACATAGAGATTACATAGAGATGACATAGAGATGACATAGAGATGACATAGAGATTACATAGGGATGATGAAAAGATTACATAGAGATTACATAGAGATTACATAGAGATGACATAGAGATTACATAGAGATTACATAGAGATGACATAGAGATGACATAGAGATGACATAGAGATTACATAGAGATTACATAGAGATTACATAGAGATGACATAGAGATGACATAGAGATTACATAGAGATTACATAGAGATGACATAGAGATTACATAGAGATTACATAGAGATTACATATAGATTACATAGGGATGACACAGAGATGACATAGAGATTACATAGGGATGATGAAAAGATTACATAGAGATGACACAGAGATGACACAGAGATTACATAGAGATTACATAGAGATTACATAGAGATTACATAGAGATGACACAGAGATTACATAGAGATTACATAGGGATGATGAAAAGATTACATAGAGATGACACAGAGATTACATAGAGATTACATAGGGATGATGGAGATATGACATAGAGATGACATAGAGATTACATAGGGATGACACAGAGATTACATAGAGATTACATAGGGATGATGGAGATATGACATAGAGATGACATAGAGATTACATAGAGATGATGAAAAGATTACATAGAGATGACACAGAGATTACATAGAGATTACAGAGAGATGATGGAGAGATTACAGAGAGATTACAGAGAGATGATGGAGAGATTATGTAGAGATTACAGAGAGATTACATAGAGATGATGGAGAGATTACAGAGAGATTACTTAGAGATTACATAGATATTACATAGAGATGATGGAGAGATTACATAGAGATTACGTAGAGATTACATAGAGATTACATAGAGATGATGGAGAGATGATGTAGAGATTACAGAGATTAGAGAGATTACATAGAGATGATGGAGAGATTACAGAGAGATTACAGAGAGATGATGGAGAGATTACAGATAGATGACATAGAGATTACGTAGACATTACAGAGAGATTACAGAGGGATTACATAGAGAGGATGTAGAGATTACATAGAGATGACGTAGAGATTACAGAGAGATTACATAGAGATGACAGAGATTACATAGAGATGATGGAGAGATTACATAGAGATTACATAGAGATGATGGAGAGATGACGTAGAGATTACAGAGAGATTAGTGAGATTACATAGAGATGATGGAGAGATTACAGAGAGATGATGGAGAGATGATGGAGAGATGATGGAGAGATTACATAGAGATTACATAGAGATGATAGAGATATTACATAGAGATGACATAGAGATGATGGAGAGATTACATAGATATTACATAGAGATTACATAGAGATGATGGAGAGATTACATACAGATGACATAGAAATTACAGAGAGATTACATAGAGATGATGGAGAGATTACATAGAGATGATGGAGAGATTACATAGAGATGATGGAGAGATTACATAGAGATGATGGAGAGATTACATACAGATGACATAGAAATTACAGAGAGATTACATAGAGATGATGGAGAGATTACATAGAGATGGTGGAGAGATTACATAGAGATGATGGAGAGATTACATAGAGATGACATAGAGATGATGGAGAGATTACATAGAGATGGTGGAGAGATTACATAGAGATGATGGCGAGATTACAGAGAGATTACATAGAGATGATGGAGAGATTACATAGAGATGGAGAGATTACATAGAGATGACATAGAGATGATGGAGAGATTACATAGAGATTACATAGAAATTACAGAGAGATTACATAGATATTACAGAGAGATTACATAGAGATGATGGAGAGATTACATACAGATGGAGAGATTACATAGAGATGATGGAGAGATTACATAGAGATGATGGAGAGATTACATACAGATTACATAGAAATTACAGAGAGATTACATAGATATTACAGAGAGATTACATAGAGATGATGGAGAGATTACATACAGATGGAGAGATTACATAGAGATGATGGAGAGATTACATAGAGATGACATAGAAATTACAGAGAGATTACATAGAGATGATGGAGAGATTACATAGAGATGATGGAGAGATGATGGAGAGATGAGGGAGAGATTACATAGAGATGATGGAGAGATGGAGAGATTACATAGAGATGATGGAGAGATAACATACAGATTACATAGAAATTACAGAGAGATTACATAGAGATGATGGAGAGATTACATAGAGATGATGGAGAGATTACATAGAGATGATGGAGAGATGATGGAGAGATGATGGAGAGATGATGGAGAAAAGGTGTATTCACTTATGGGAGAGGTGTTGCTGTATACAGTGATAATAACTCCTATACATATGGTGATAATAACCCCTATATATACAGTGATAATAACCCCTATATATATACAGTGATAATAACCCCTATATATATATACAGGGATAATAACCCCTATATATACAGTGATAATAACCCCTATATATACAGTGATAATAACCCCTATATATACAGTGATAATAACCCCTATATATATATATATATATATATATATATATATATATACAGTGATAATAACCCCTATATATACAGTGATAATAACCCCTATATATATATATATACAGTGATAATAACCCCTATATATATACAGTGATAATAACCCCTATATATACAGTGATAATAACCCCTATATATACAGTGATAATAACCCCTATATATACAGTGATAATAACCCCTATATACACAGTGATAATAACCCCTATACATATAGTGATAATAACCCCTATATATATACAGTGATAATAACCCCTATATATACAGTGATAATAACCCATAATATACAGTGATAATAACCCCTATACATATAGTGATAATAACCCCTATATATATACAGCGATAATAACCCCTATATATATATATATACAGTGATAATAACCCCTATATATATATATACAGTGATAATAACCCCTATATATATATATACAGTGATAATAACCCCTATATATACAGTGATAATAACCCCTATATATACAGCGATAATAACCCCCATATATATACAGTGATAATAGCCCCTATATATATATATATATATATATATATGCAGTGATAATAACCCCTATATATACAGTGATAATAACCCATATACATACAGTGATAATAACCCCTATATATACAGTGATAATAACCCCCATATATATACAGTGATAATAACCCCTATACATATGGTGATAATAACCCCTATATATACAGTGATAATAACCCCTATATATACAGTGGTAATAACCCCTATATAGACAGTGATAATAACCCCTATATATACAGTGATAATAACCCTATATATACAGTGATAATAACCAGGATATATATACAGTGATAATAACCCCTATATATACAGTGATAATAACCCCTGTATATACAGTGATAATAACCCCTATATATACAGTGATAATAACCCCTGTATATACAGTGATAATAACCCCTATATATACAGTGATAATATCCCCTATGTACAGTGATAATAACCCCAATATATACAGGGATGATAACCCCTGTATATACAGTGATAATAACCCCTATATACAGTGATAATAACCCCTGTATATACAGTGATAATAACCCCTATATATACAGTGATAATAACCCCTATACATATAGTGATAATAACCCCTATATATACAGTGATAATAACCCCTATATATACAGTGATAATATCCCCTATGTACAGTGATAATAACCCCTATACATACAGTGATAATAACCCCTATATATACAGTGATAATAACCCCTATATATACAGTGATAATAACCCCTATATATATACAGTGATAATAACCCCTATATATACAGTGATAATAACCCCTATACATACAGTGATAATAACCCCTATACATACAGTGATAATAACCCCTATATATACAGTGATAATAACCCCTATATATACAGTGATAATAACCCCTATATATACACAGTGATAATAACCCCTATATATACAGTGATAATAACCTCTATATAGACAGTGATAATAACCCCTATATATACAGTGATAATAACCCCTATATATACAGCGATAATAACCTCTATATAGACAGTGATAATAACCCCTATATATACAGTGATAATAACCCCGATATATATATACAGTGATAATAACCCCTATATATACAGTGATAATAACCCGTATATAGACAGTGATAATAACCCCTATATATACAGTGATAATATCCCCTATATATACAGTGATAATAACCCCTATATATACAGTGATAATAACCTCTATATAGACAGTGATAATAACCCCTATATATACAGTGATAATAACCCCGATATATATACAGTGATAATAACCCCTATATATACAGTAATAATAACCCCTATATGTACAGTGATAATAACCCCTGTATATACAGTGATAATAACCCCTATATATGCAGTGATAATAACCCCTATATATACAGTGATAATAACCCCTGTATATACAGTGATAATAACACCTATATATACAGTGATAATAACCCCTATATATACAGTGATAATAACCCCTGTATATACAGTGATAATAACCCCTATATATACAGTGATAATAACCCCTATATAGACAGTGTATACAGTGAAATGGATTATATTACATTTTGTTACGTTGCAGCCTTATTCTGACATGGATTATATTACATTTTGTCCTCATCAATCTACACACAATACCCCATAATGACATCACAATAGCCCATAATGACATCACAATACCCCATTATGACATCACAATACCTCATAATGACATCACAATACCCCATAATGACATCACAATACCCCATAATGACAAAAAGCAAAAACACATTGTTATTAATTAGGGACTCTCAGACCATGAGAAACAAGATTCTCTGGTCTGATGAAACCATGATTGAACTATTTGGCCTGAGTGCCAAGTGTCACGTCTGGAGGAAACCTGGCACCATCCCTACGGTGAAACATGGTGGTGGAAGCATTATGCTGTGGGGATGTTTTTCAGCATCAGGGACTGGGAGACTAGTCAGGATCGAGGGAAAGATGAACGGAACAAAGTACAGAGAGATCCTTGATGAAAACCTGCTCCAGAGTGCTCAGGATCTCAGGCTGGGGCGAAGGTTCCCTTTCCAACTGGACAGTGTCCCTAAGCACACAGCTTAGACAACGCAGGAGTGGCTTCGGGACAAGTCTCTGAATGTCTTTGAGTGGCCCAGCCAGAGCCCGGACTTGAATTCAATGGAACTTCTCTGGAGAGACCTGAAAATAGCTGTGCAGCAACCTTCACCTTTAAACATGACAGAGCTTGAGAGGATCTGCAGAGAAGAATGGGAGAAACTCCCCAAATACAGGTGTGCCAAGCTTGCAGCATCATACCCAAGAAGACACTAGGCTGTAATCGCTGCCAAAGGTGCTTCAACAAAAGTACTGAGTAAAGGGTCTGAATACTTATGTAAATGTGATATTTCAGTTAAAAAATGTTAATACATTTGCAAAAATGTCTGTCATTATGGGGCATTGATGAGGGGACGTTAAAAAACATCAGTGTTAGAATGAGGCTGTAACCCATAATGCACTGTAACAAAATGTGGAAAAGTCAAGAGGTCTGAAGACTTTCTGAATGCACTGTACACGGCAACCACCTCCCCCATAATGCACTGCACACGGCAACCACCTCCCCCATAATGCACTGTACACGGCAACCACCTCCCCCATAATGCACTGTACACGGCAACCACCTCCCCCATAATGCACTGTACACGGTAACCACCTCCCCCATAATGCACTGTACACGGCAACCACCTCCCCCATAATGCACTGTACACGGCAACCACCTCCCCCATAATGCACTGTACACCGCAACCACCTCCCCCATAATGCACTGTACACCGCAACCACCTCCCCCATAATGCACTGTACACGGCAACCACCTCCCCCATAATGCACTGTACACAGCAACCAGCTCCCCCATAATGCAGTGTAATATGTGTTCTTACATGCTGGGTATGAACGTCATGTCCTTGGCTCTGTGTTGTAGAGCTGATAGTTTAGAGATCTGGAGGAACAGCTGTTCAGAGACTTTACCTCTGGGCAGGATGTTCATCAAGCCCTTACGGTAGTCTGGAAGCACCTGTTATAAAGTAAATACAGAGCAGACTGTTATAGCTGGTTATAATGCATCATAGTGTTGTTATACCTGGTTATAATGCTTCATAGTGTTGTTATACCTGGTTAAATTGCATCATAGTGTTGTTATACCTGGTTATAATGCATCACAGTGTTGTTATACCTGGTTATAATGCTTCATAGTGTTGTTATACCTGGTTATAATGCATCATAGTGTTGTTATACCTGGTTATATTGCATCATAGTGTTGTTATACCTGGTTATAATGCTTTATAGTGTTGTTATACCTGATTATAATGCATCATAGTGTTGTTATACCAGGTTATAATGCATCATAGTGTTGTTATACCTGATTATAATGCATCATCGTGTTGTTATACCTGATTATAATGCATCGTCTTCTTGTTATACCTGGTTATATTTCACAGTGTTGTTATACCTTATTATAATGCATCATTGTGTTGTTATACCTTGTAATAATGCATCATAGTGTTGTTATATCTGATTATAATGCATCATCATGTTGTTATACCTGATTATAATGCATCATCTTCTTGTTATACCTGATTATAATTTCTCATCGTGTTGTTATGCCTGATTATAATGCATCATAGTGTTGTTGTACCTGATTATATTTCACAGTCTTGTTACGCCTGATTATAATACATCATTGTGTTGTTATACCTGGTTATAATGCATCATATCATGGTTATAGCTGGTTATAATGCATCATAGTGTTGTTATACCTGGTTATGATGCGTCATAGTGTTGTTATACCTTGTTACAATGCATCATTGTGTTGTTATACCTGATTATATTTCACAGTGTTGTTATACCTGATTATAATGCATCATTGTGTTGTTATACCAGGTTATAATGCATCATAGTGTTGTTATACCTGATTATAATGCATCATCTTCTTGTTATACCTGGTTATATTTCACAGTGTTGTTATACCTTATTATAATGCATCATCGTGTTGTTATACCTTGTAACAATGCATCATAGTGTTGTTATACCTGATTATAATGCATCATCGTGTTGTTATACCTGATTCCTGAGTATATTTCACAGTGTTGTTATACCTGATTATAATGCATCATTGTGTTGTTATACCTGATTATAATGCATTATCTTCTTGTTAAACCTGGTTATATTTCACAGTGTTGTTATACCTTATTATAATGCATCATTGTGTTGTTATACCTTGTAACAATGCATCATAGTGTTGTTATACCTGATTATAATGCATCATATCATGGTTATAGCTGGTTATAATGCATCATAGTGTTGTTATACCTTGTAACAATGCATCATAGTGTTGTTATACCTGATTATAATGCATCATCGTGTTGTTATACCTGATTCCTGAGTATATTTCACAGTGTTGTTATACCTGATTATAATGCATCATTGTGTTGTTATACCAGGTTATAATGCATCATAGTGTTGTTATACCTGATTATAATGCATCATCTTCTTGTTATACCTGGTTATATTTCACAGTGTTGTTATACCTTATTATAATGCATCATCGTGTTGTTATACCTTGTAACAATGCATCATAGTGTTGTTATACCTGGTTATAATGCATCATAGTGTTGTTATTCCTGGTTATAATGCATCATAGTGTTGTTAAACCTGGTTATAAAGCATGGTAAGGCAGAGCTGGTTATTATACCTGGTTATAATGCATGGTGACACAGAGCTCGTTGTCAAATTTGAGCGTCTGTGTCCAGATAACCCTCCTGAACCACAGGCTGTAGTTACAGTCCATTGGCTCCGCCTCCGTAGCAATGTCCAGGATGTACTCCCTCTTATTGAGGGGACGGACATTCTCACCTGCAGACGGACAGACAGACACACACACATACACAAACTGTAATATTAAAGTATGGACAGTCTGACCTGTGCAGGCAGGCAGACAGACAGGCAGACAGACAGACAGACAGTCTGACAATGTGGTGTGTGTGTGTGTGTATACCTCTTTTTGTGACCAGGAAGACAGCGTACTCGTCAACGGCCTCCAGTCTGTGTAGACCCATCTCGTAACACAGCTCCTCTATCACGTCCAGCGCCACCTGCAGCACAGGAGGATAAATTATCAGAACCCACTGTAATACAGAGAGATACACACAACAGAACATGATCAGAACCCACTGTAATACACAGAGATACACACAACAGAACATGATCAGAACCCACTGTAATACACAGAGATACACACAACAGAACATGATCAGAACCCACTGTAATACACAGAGATACACACAACAGAACATGATCAGAACCAACTGTAATACACAGAGATACACACAACAGAACATGATCAGAACCCACTGTAATACACAGAGATACACACAACAGAACATGATCAGAACCCACTGTAATACACAGAGATACACACAACAGAACATGATCAGAACCCACTGTAATACACAGAGATACACACAACAGAACATGATCAGAACCCACTGTAATACACAGAGATACACACAACAGAACATGATCAGAACCCACTGTAATACACAGAGATACACACAACAGAACATGATCAGAACCCACTGTAATACACAGAGATACACACAACAGAACATGATCAGAACCCACTGTAATACACAGAGATACACACAACAGAACATGATCAGAACCCACTGTAATACACAGAGATACACACAACAGAACATGATCAGAACCCACTGTAATACACAGAGATACACACAACAGAACATGATCAGAACCCACTGTAATACACAGAGAGAGATACACACAACAGAACATGATCAGAACCCACTGTAATACACAGAGATACACACAACAGAACATGATCAGAACCAACTGTAATACACAGAGATACACACAACAGAACATGATCAGAACCCACTGTAATACACAGAGATACACACAACAGAACATGATCAGAACCCACTGTAATACACAGAGATACACACAACAGAACATGATCAGAACCCACTGTAATACACAGAGATACACACAACAGAACATGATCAGAACCCACTGTAATACACAGAGATACACACAACAGAACATGATCAGAACCCACTGTAATACACAGAGAGAGATACACACAACAGAACATGATCAGAACCCACTGTAATACACAGAGATACACACAACAGAACATGATCAGAACCAACTGTAATACACAGAGATACACACAACAGAACATGATCAGAACCAACTGTAATACACAGAGATACACACAACAGAACATGATCAGAACCAACTGTAATACACAGAGATACACACAACAGAACATGATCAGAACCCACTGTAATACACAGAGATACACACAACAGAACATGATCAGAACCCACTGTAATACACAGAGATACACACAACAGAACATGATCAGAACCAACTGTAATACACAGAGATACACACAACAGAACATGATCAGAACCCACTGTAATACACAGAGATACACACAACAGAACATGATCAGAACCAACTGTAATACACAGAGAGAGATACACACAACAGAACATGATCAGAACCCACTGTAATACAGAGAGATACACACAACAGAACATGATCAGAACCAACTGTAATACACAGAGATACACACAACAGAACATGATCAGAACCCACTGTAATACACAGAGATACACACAACAGAACATGATCAGAACCCACTGTAATACACAGAGATACACACAACAGAACATGATCAGAACCCACTGTAATACACAGAGATACACACAACAGAGCATGATCAGAACCCACTGTAATACACAGAGATACACACAACAGAACATGATCAGAACCCACTGTAATACACAGAGATACACACAACAGAACATGATCAGAACCCACTGTAATACAGAGAGATACACACAACAGAACATGATCAGAACCCACTGTAATACACAGAGATACACACAACAGAACATGATCAGAACCCACTGTAATACACAGAGAGAGAGATACAGAACAGAAAGTTATTACAGAAATCATCCTAAGAACACAGACACTCACAGAGACAGAAGAGAACAGACACAGTCTAGTAGACTGACAGAGACAGAAGAGAACAGACACAGTCTAGTAGACTCAGAGACAGAAGGGAACAGACACAGTCTAGTAGACTCAGAGACAGAAGGGACCAACACAGTCTAGTAGACTGACAGAGACAGAAGGGAACAGACACAGTCTAGTAGACTCAGAGACAGAAGGGAACAGACACAGTCTAGTAGACTCACAGAGACAGAAGGGAACAGACACAGTCTAGTAGACTCAGAGACAGAAGGGAACAGACACAGTCTAGTAGACTCACAGAGACAGAAGGGAACAGACACAGTCTAGTAGACTCAGAGACAGAAGGGAACAGACACAGTCTAGTAGACTCAGAGACAGAAGGGAACAGACACAGTCTAGTAGACTCAGAGACAGAAGGGAACATACACAGTCTAGTAGACAGAGACAGAAGGGAACAGACACAGTCTAGTAGACTCAGAGACAGAAGGGAACAGACACAGTCTAGTAGACTGACAGAGACAGAAGTGAACAGACACAGTCTAGTAGACTCACAGAGACAGAAGGGAACAGACACAGTCTAGTAGACTGACAGAGACAGAAGGTAACAGACACAGTCTAGTAGACTCAGAGACAGAAGGGAACAACACAGTCTAGTAGACTCAGAGACAGAAGGGAACAGACACAGTCTAGTAGACTCAGAGACAGAAGGGAACAGACACAGTCTAGTAGACTCAGAGACAGAAGGGAACATACACAGTCTAGTAGACAGAGACAGAAGGGAACAGACGCAGTCTAGTAGACTCAGAGACAGAAGGGAACAGACACAGTCTAGTGGACAGAGACAAAAGGGAACAGACACAGTCTAGTAGACTCAGAGACAGAAGGGAACAGACACAGTCTAGTAGACTCAGAGACAGAAGGGAACAGACACAGTCTAGTAGACAGAGACAGAAGGGAACAGACACAGTCTAGTAGACTCAGAGACAGAAGGGAACAGACACAGTCTAGTAGACTCAGAGACAGAAGGGAACAGACACAGTCTAGTAGACAGAGACAGAAGGGAACAGACACAGTCTAGTAGACTCAGAGACAGAAGGGAACAGACACAGTCTAGTAGACTCACAGAGCACGTCTTGATCTTCAGGTGCCGTTCGATGCCTCCTGGGAACAGGAACAGTTGTCGCTTGGAGCTCCTCCCCGCCTGTTAGAGGTCAGCGGTGAGACATTAGAGGTCAGGGGTTAGACAGTAGAGGTCAGCGGTTAGACATTAGAGGTCAGGGGTAACAATTTCGGCAGATAATTTTAGAAAGAAAGGGTCCAGATTGTCTAGCCCGGCTGATTTGTAGGGGTCCAGATTTTGCAGCTCTTTCAGAACATCAGCTGAATGGATTTGGGAGAAGGAGATATGGGGAAGGCTTGGGCGAGTTGCTGTTGGGGGTGCAGTGCTGTTGTCCGGGGTAGGAGTAGCCAGGTGGAAAGCATGCCAGCCGTAGAAAAATGCTTATTGAAATTCTCAATTATGGTGGATTTATCAGTGGTGACAGTGTTTCCTATCTTCAGTGCAGTGGGCAGCTGGGAGGAGGTGTTCTTATTCTCCATGGACTTTACAGTGTCCCAGAACTTTTTTGAGTTAGTGTTGCAGGAAGCAAATTTCTGCTTGAAAAAGCTAGCCTTGGCTTTTCTAACTGCCTGAGTATAATGGTTTCTAGCTTCCCTGAACAGCTGCATATCACGGGGGCTGTTCGATGCTAATGCAGAACGCCATAGGATGTTTTTGTGTTGGTTAAGGGCAGTCAGGTCTGGGGAGAACCAAGGGCTATATCTGTCCCTGGTTCTAAATTTCTTGAATGGGGCATGTTTATTTAAGATGGTTAGGAAGGCATTTAAAAAAAATATCCAGGCATCCTCTACTGACGGGATGAGATCAATATCCTTCCAGGATACCCCGGCCAGGTCGATTAGAAAGGCCTGCTCGCAGAAGTGTTTCAGGGAGCGTTTTACAGTGATGAGTGGAGGTCGTTTGACCGCTGACCCATTACGGATGCAGGCAATGAGGCAGTGATCGCTGAGATCTTGGTTGAAGACAGCAGAGGTGTATTTAGAGGGGAAGTTGGTTAGGATGATATCTATGAGGGTGCCCGTGTTTAAGGTTTTGGGGAGGTACCTGGTAGGTTCATTGATAATTTGTGTGAGATTGAGGGCATCAAGTTTAGATTGTAGGATGGCTGGGGTGTTAAGCATGTTCCAGTTTAGGTCGCCTAGCAGCACGAACTCTGAAGATAGATGGGGGGCAATCAGTTCACATATGGTGTCCAGAGCACAGCTGGGGGCAGAGGGTGGTCTATAGCAGGTGGCAACGGTGAGAGACTTGTTTTTAGAGAGGTGGATTTTTAAAAGTAGAAGTTCAAATTGTTTGGGTACAGACCTGGATAGTAGGACAGAACTCTGCAGGCTATCTTTGCAGTAGATTGCAACACCGCCCCCTTTGGCAGTTCTATCTTGTCTGAAAATGTTGTAGTTTGGAATTAAAATTTCTGAATTTTTGGTGGTCTTCCTAAGCCAGGATTCAGACACAGCTAGAACATCCGGGTTGGCAGAGTGTGCTAAAGCAGTGAATAGAACAAACTTAGGGAGGAGGCTTCTAATGTTAACATGCATGAAACCAAGGCTATTACGGTTACAGAAGTCGTCAAAAGAGAGCGCCTGGGGAATAGGAGTGGAGCTAGGCACTGCAGGGCCTGGATTCACCTTTACATCGCCAGAGGAACATAGGAGGAGTAGAATAAGGGTACGGCTAAAAGCTATGCGAATTGGTCGCCTAGAACGTCTGGAACATAGAGTAAAAGGAGGTTTCTGGGGGCGATAAAATAGCATCAAGGTATAATGTACAGACAAATGTATGGTAGGATGTGAATACAGTGGAGGTAAACCTAGGTATTGAGTGATGAAGAGAGAGATATTGTCTCTAGAAACATCATTGAAACCAGGAGATGTCATTGCATGTGTGGGTGGTGGAACTAATAGGTTGGATAAGGTATAGTGAGCAGGACTAGAGGCTCTACAGTGAAATAAGCCAATAAACACTAACCAGAACAGAAATGGACAAGACATATTGACATTAAGGAGAGGCATGCTTAGTCGAGTGATCAAAAGGGTCCAGTGAGTGGAGAGGTTGGTTGGTGATTTAGACAGCTAGCCAGGGCATCGGTAGCAAGCTAGCATAGGATGGAGGTCTGTTGTTAGCCACCTCTTGCGTTCCGTCAGTAGATTAGTGGGGTTCCGTGTGGTAGAGGGGATTAATCCAAATCACACAACAACAACAAAATAAAAACAATAGATATAGTTATAGAGGCCCAAGAAGAAAACATAATAATAATAAAAATAAATAAATTGTCCGATTGTCTATTCAGATAGCAGCCGGTAAGACAGCTAACGGTTAGCAGGCCGCAGATTGTCGTTCAGGTAACGTCGCGGCGGAGGAGCCAGCCGGATAACTCCTTCGGGTAGATAACGTCGGCAGTTGTCAGGGGTTAGACATTAGAGGTTAGGGGTTAGATGTTAGAGGTCAGGGGTTAGACAGTAGAGGTCAGGGGTTAGACGTTAGAGGTCAGGGGTTAGAGAGTAGAGGTCAGGGGTTAGACAGTTGAGGTCAGCGGTTAGACATTAGAGTTCAGCGGTTAGACATTAGAGGTCAGGGGTTAGAGAGTAGAGATCAGGGGTTAGAGAGTAGAGGTCAGGGGTTAGACAGAAGAGGTCAGGGGTTAGCCAGTAGAGGTCAGGGGTTAGACAGTAGAGGTCAGGGATTAGACATTAGACATCAGGGGTTAGATGTCAGGGTTTAGACAGTAGAGGTCAGGGCTTAGACATTAGATGTCAGGGTTTAGACAGTAGAGGTCAGGGCTTAGACATTAGATGTCAGGGGTTAGACAGTAGAGGTCAGGGGTTGGACATTAGATGTCAGGGGTTAGACAGTAGAGGTCAGGGGTTAGACATTAGAGGTTAGGGGTTAGATGTTAGAGGTCAGGGGTTAGACAGTAGAGGTCAGGGGTTAGACATTAGAGGTCAGGGGTTAGACATTAGAGGTCAGGGGTTAGACAGTAGAGGTCAGGGGTTAGACGTTAGAGGTCAGGGGTTAGACAGTAGAGGTCAGGGGTTAGACATCAGGGGCTAGACATTACAGGTCAGGGGTTAAACTGTAGAGATCAGGGGTTAGACACTAGAGATCAGGGTTTAGACATTAGAGATCAGCGGTTAGACATTAGAGGTCAGGGGTTAAACAGTAAAGGTCAGGGGTAAGACATTAGAGGTCAGGGGTTAGGCATTAGAGGTCAGGGGTTAGACATTAGAGGTCAAGGGTTAGACAGTAGAGGTCAGGGGTTAGATGTCAGAGGTCAGGGGTTAGACGTCAGAGTTCAGGGGTTAGACATTAGAGGTCAGGAGTTAGACATTAGACGTAATGCGCTATCCAAACTATTTGTAAATTCAGCTGGCTGGTTATTTAGAAACGTTCGTACTAATTTTGGGTGGGAATGTTCCAATGCTAGTGATCATTACTGAGCACCACAGGTCAGAGGTCAAGGGTAAGGACCAGGGGTCAGGGGTTAAGGTTAGGAGTTAGGCGTGAGAGGTCAGAACTAACCACCGTAGCTTTCAGTTCCATGCTGCTGGGAGGAATGATGCGTCCTCCGTACCGATAGGTCTTCCTCAGGTTCTGCTCACAAGCCTTTGATATGCCTATGGAGAACACGTTAACAATATACCCACCAATACACAGAGACATTACCTGGAGAATACACATTAACAATATACCCATCAATACACAGAGACATTACCTGGAGAATACACATTAACAATATACCTATCAATACACAGAGACATTACCTGGAGAATACACATTAACAATATACCTATCAATACACAGCACCATTACCTGGAGAATAGACATTAACAATATACCTATCAATACACAGAGACATTACCTGGAGAATAGACATTAACAATATACCTATCAATACACAGCACCATTACCTGGAGAATAGACATTAACAATATACCTATCAATACACAGAGACATTACCTGGAGAATAGACATTAACAATATACCTATCAATACACAGCACCATTACCTGGAGAATAGACATGAACAATATACCTATCAATACACAGAGACATTACCTGGAGAATAGACATTAACAATATACCTATTCTGAAACAGGAAGACACCTACCCTGAAACAGGAAGGTACCTACCCTGAAACAGGAAGACACCTACCCTGGAACAGGAAGACACCTACCCTGAATCAGGAAGACACCTACCCTGAAACAGGAAGACACCTACCCTGAAACAGGAAGACACCTACCCTGAAACAGGAAGACACCTACCCTGAAACAGGTAGACACCTACCCTGGAACAGGAAGACACCCACCCTGAAACAGGAAGACACCTACCCTGGAACAGGAAGACACCTACCCTGAAACAGGAAGACATCTACCCTGGAACAGGAAGACACCTACCCTGGAACAGGAAGACACCTACCCTGGAACAGGAAGACACCTACCCTGGAACAGGAAGCGACCTACCCTGAAACACTACTCCCTGACTGAGGGAGGCGTTCTGTAGGAACTTCAACAGGAAGGGCTTCAGGACCTCAGAGCAGCGATGGAACGCAGTCAGGATGTAAAGCAACCTCCAGCCACGCTGACAACTGTCCCTAAAGGTTAGAGGTTCAAGGTTAGAGGTCAGAGTCAGAGGTCAGGATTAGAGTTAGAGGTCAGGGGTTAGAGGCCAGGGGTTAAAGGTCAGTGATTAGAGTTAGGGTCTTACAGTTTAGAACTGGTGTTTCCTGTAATCTGTTTGAGGATTTGACAGTAGGGTCAGAGTTCAGAGGTCAGGGGTTAGAGTTAGGGTCTTACAATTTAGAACTGGTGTTTCCTGTAATCTGTTTGAGGTGTTGACTGTAGGGTCAGGGGTTACAGTTAGGGTCTTACGGTTTAGAGCTGGTGTTTCCTGTAATCTGTTTGAGGATTTGACAGTAGGCTTCATCCTTCATCAGACCAAACTGTCCAATCAGCTAGAGAGAAGGAGAACGCACACATCACACAGACGCCGGAAACACAACACAAAACCACCAACTGTTAACGGTGTGGGTGTTACCTTCAGGAAGGTGTTGACTACTTCTTGTTCTGTCAGGCCCTTCAGGGGGTGGTCTCCCATAAAACGCATCACCGCTATGAACATGACATAGTAGGACATACCGTGACATCGCAGGACGTAGTAGGACATAGCAGGACATACCATCACATAGCAGGACATAGTAGGGCATGACATACCATGACTTAACATAACGGCACATGACATGAAATGACATGAAAAAGGCATAAAATGACATAGCACGACATAGCATGACAAAGCACGACATAGCATGACATAGTGTGGATTATAACTTACATAGGAAGATGTCTGTAGCCACTCTGTTCATAGCAGGATCAGTGAACTCTATCAGAGATTCAGACAGTGGAGACTGGGGGGGGATATAATGGAACTCTATCAGAGATTCAGACAGTGGAGACTGGGAGGGTGGAGGGATATAATGGAACTATATGTGAGATTCAGACAGTGGAGACTGGGGGGGGGGTATAATGGAACTCTATCAGAGATTCAGACAGTGGAGACTGGGGGGGGGGAGATATAATGGAACTATATGTGAGATTCAGACAGTGGAGACTGGGGGGGGATATAATGGAACTCTATCAGAGATTCAGACAGTGGAGACTGGGAGGGGATATAATGGAACTCTATCAGAGATTCAGACAGTGGAGACTGGGGGGGGATATAATGGAACTCTATCAGAGATTCAGACAGTGGAGACTGGGGGGGGGATATAATGGAACTCTATCAGAGATTCAGACAGTGGAGACTTGGGGGGGGGGATATAATGGAACTATATGTGAGATTCAGACAGTGGAGACTGGGAGGGGGGGGGATATAATGGAACTCTATCAGAGATTCAGACAGTGGAGACTGGGGGGGGGGATATAATGGAACTCTATCAGAGATTCAGACAGTGGAGACTGGGAGGGGGGGGGGATATAATGGAACTATATGTGAGATTCAGACAGTGGAGACTGGGGGGGGGGGATATAATGGAACTATATGTGAGATTCAGACAGTGGAGACTGGGGGGGATATAATGGAACTATATGTGAGATTCAGACAGTGGAGACTGGAGGGGGGGATATAATGGAACTATATGTGAGATTCAGACAGTGGAGACTGGGGGGGGAGAGATATAATGGAACTCTATCATAGATTCAGACAGTGGAGACTGGGGGGGGGGATATAATGGAACTATATGTGAGATTCAGACAGTGGAGACTGGGGGGGGGGGGTATAATGGAACTATATGTGAGATTCAGACAGTGGAGACTGGGGGGGGGATATAATGGAACTATATGTGAGATTCAGACAGTGGAGACTGGGGGGGGGGGGGTATAATGGAACTCTATCAGAGATTCAGACAGTGGAGACTGGGGGGGGGGGGTATAATGGAACTCTATCAGAGATTCAGACAGTGGAGACTGGGGGGGGGGGGGTATAATGGAACTATATGTGAGATTCAGACAGTGGAGACTGGGGGGGGGATATAATGGAACTCTATCAGAGATTCAGACAGTGGAGACTGGGGGGGGGATATAATGGAACTCTATCAGAGATTCAGACAGTGGAGACTGGGGGGAGGGAGAGATATAATGGAACTATATGTGAGATTCAGAGAGTGGAGACTGGGAGGGTGGAGAGATATAATGGAACTATATGTGAGATTCAGACAGTGGAGACTGGGGGGGGGGATATAATGGAACTATATGTGAGATTCAGACAGTGGAGACTGGGGGGGGGATATAATGGAACTCTATCAGAGATTCAGACAGTGGAGACTGGGGGGGGGATATAATGGAACTATATGTGAGATTCAGACAGTGGAGACTGGGGGGGGGGATATAATGGAACTCTATCAGAGATTCAGACAGTGGAGACTGGGAGGGGATATAATGGAACTCTATCAGAGATTCAGACAGTGGAGACTGGGGGGGGGATATAATGGAACTCTATCAGAGATTCAGACAGTGGAGACTGGGGGGGGGGATATAATGGAACTATATGTGAGATTCAGACAGTGGAGACTGGGGGGGGGGGGGGGATATAATGGAACTCTATCAGAGATTCAGACAGTGGAGACTGGGGGGGAGAGATATAATGGAACTCTATCAGAGATTCAGACAGTGGAGACTTGGGGGGGGGGGGGGGGGGGGGGATATAATGGAACTCTATCAGAGATTCAGACAGTGGAGACTGGGGGGGGGATATAATGGAACTATATGTGAGATTCAGACAGTGGAGACTGGGGGGGATATATAATGGAACTATATGTGAGATTCAGACAGTGGAGACTGGGGGGGGGGATATAATAGAAATCTATCAGAGATTCAGACAGTGGAGACTGGGGGGGTGGAGAGATATAATGGAACTATATGTGAGATTCAGACAGTGGAGACTGGGGGGGGGGGGGTATAATGGAACTCTATCAGAGATTCAGACAGTGGAGACTGGGGGGGGGGATATAATGGAACTATATGTGAGATTCAGACAGTGGAGACTGGGGGGGGGATATAATGGAACTATATGTGAGATTCAGACAGTGGAGACTGGGGGGGGGGATATAATGGAACTATATGTGAGATTCAGACAGTGGAGACTGGGGGGGGGGGTATAATGGAACTCTATCAGAGATTCAGACAGTGGAGACTGGGGGGGGGGGATATAATGGAACTATATGTGAGATTCAGACAGTGGAGACTGGGGGGGGGGGGTATAATGGAACTCTATCAGAGATTCAGACAGTGGAGACTGGGGGGGGGATATAATGGAACTATATGTGAGATTCAGACAGTGGAGACTGGGGGGGTGGGTATAATGGAACTCTATCAGAGATTCAGACAGTGGAGACTGGGGGGGGGGGGTTATAATGGAACTCTATCAGAGATTCAGACAGTGGAGACTGGGGGGGGGGGATATAATGGAACTATATGTGAGATTCAGACAGTGGAGACTGGGGGGGTGGGTATAATGGAACTCTGTCAGAGATTCAGACAGTGGAGACTGGGGGGGGGGGTATAATGGAACTCTATCAGAGATTCAGACAGTGGAGACTGGGGGGGTGGAGAGATATAATGGAACTATAGTTAACTACTTAAGGCTTATGAGAGGTATAATAAAACAGTTAGGGTAGGTGTTATAATATGTTATAATGTGTTATAATGTGTTATAATGTGTTATAATGTGTTATAATCTGTTACCATGGAGAACCTGATGTATTATAATGTGTTATAAAGTGTAACCTTGGAGAACCTGATGTGTTATAATGTGTTATAATGTGTTATAATGTATTATAATGTGTTATGTGTTACCTTGGAGAACCTGATGTATTATAATGTGTTATAAAGTGTTATAATGTGTTATAATGTGTTACCTTGGAGAACTTGATGTGTTATAATGTGTTACCTTGGAGAAATTGATGTGTTATAATGTGTTATAATGTGTTATAATGTGTTATAAAGTGTTACCTTGGAGAACTTGAAGTGTTATAAAGTGTTATAATGTGTTATAATGTGTTGCCCTGGAGACCGTGATGTGTTATAATGTGTTACCTTGGAGAAATTGATGTGTTATAATGTGTTATAATGTGTTATAATGTGTTATAAAGTGTTACCTTGGAGAACTTGATGTGTTATAATGTGTTACCTTGGAGAAATTGATGTGTTATAATGTGTTATAATGTGTTGCCCTGGAGACCTTGATGTGTTTAAAATGTGTTATAATGTGTTATAATGTGTTACCTTGGAGACCTTGATGTGTTATAATGTATTATAATGTGTTATAATGTGTTATAATGTGTTATGTGTTACCTTGGAGACCTTGATGTGTTATAATGTATTATAATGTGTTACTGACATGATGACTCCTTGCTGTCCCCAGTCCACCTGGCCGTGCTGCTGCTCCAGTTTCAACTTCCACCTGACTGTGCTGCTGCTCCAGTTTCAACTGTTCTGCCTTATTATTATTCGACCATGCTGGTCATTTATGAACATTTGAACATCTTGGCCATGTTCTGTTATAATCTCCACCCGGCACAGCCAGAATAGGACTGGCCACCCCACATATGCTCTCTCTAATTCTCTCTTTTTTCTCTCTCTCTCGGAGGACCTGAGCCCTAGGACCACGCCCCAGGACTACCTGACATGATGACTCCTTGCTGTCCCCAGTCCACCTGGCCATGCTGCTGCTCCAGTTTCAACTTCCACCTGACTGTGCTGCTGCTCCAGTTTCAACTGTTCTGCCTAATTATTATTCGACCATGCTGGTCATTTATGAACATTTGAACATCTTGGCCATGTTCTGTTATAATCTCCACCCGGCACAGCCAGAAGAGGACTGGCCACCCCACATAGCCTGGTTCCTCTCTAGGTTTCTTCCTAGGTATTGGCCTTTCTAGGGAGTTTTTCCTAGCCACCGTGCTTCTACACCTGCATTGCTTGCTGTTTGGGGTTTTAGGCTGGGTTTCTGTACAGCACTTTGAGATATCAGCTGATGTACGAAGGGCTATATAAATAAATTTGATTTGATTTGATTTAAAATGTATTTTAAAGTGTTACAATGTATTTTAAAGTGTTATAATGTATTTTAAAGTGTTATAATGTGTTATAATGTGTTATAATGTGTTACAATGTATTTTAAAGTGTTATAATGTGTTATAATGTGTTATAATGTGTTATAATGTGTTATAATGTGTTATAATGTGTTATAATGTGTTACAATGTATTTTAAAGTGTTATAATGTGTTATAATGTATTTTAAGTATATAATGTATTTTTAAGTGTTTATAATGTGTTATAATATGTTATAATGTGTTACCTTGGAGACCTTGATGTGTTATAATGTATTATAATGTGTTATAATGTGTTACCTTGGAGACCTTGATGTGTATAATTGTTATAATGTGTTACCTTGGAGACCTTGATGTGTTATAATGTATTATAATGTGTTGTAATGTGTTACAATGTATTTTAAAGTGTTATAATGTGTTATAATGTATTTTAAAGTGTTATAATGTGTTATAATGTGTTATAATGTGTTACCTTGGAGACCTTGATGTGTTATAATGTATTATAATGTGTTATAATGTGTTACCTTGGAGACCTTGATGTGTTATAATGTGTATAATGTGTTACCTTGGAGACCTTGATGTGTTATAATGTGTTATAATGTGTTTGTAATGTGTTATAATGTGTTACCTTGGAGACCTTGATGTGTTATAAATGTGTTTGTTGTAATGTGTTATAATGTGTTACCTTGGAGACCTTGATGTGTTATAATGTGTTATAATGTGTTACCTTGGAGACCTTGATGTGTTATAATGTGTTATAATGTGTTATAATGTGTTATAATGTGTTACCTTGGAGAACCTGATGTGTTATAATGCATTTTAAAGTGTTATAATGTATTTTAAAGTGTTATAATGTGTTATAATGTGTTACCTTGGAGAACCTGACCATTTCAAAGGGATCTCTGGTATCTTTGGGCTTCTTGGACTTCACAGAGGCCCTGTGGGGAGGAACCACAGATAAACACTCACTTCTGAGGGACACAGTGGAAGGTGTGTGAGTGGTGTGTGTGTTTGATGTGTGTGTGTGTGGTGTGTGTATTTGATGTGTGTGTGTGTGTGGTGTGTGTATTTGATGTGTGTGTGTGTTTGATGTGTGTGTGAGTGGTGTGTGTGTTTGATGTGTGTGTGTGTGGTGTGTGTGTTTGATGTGTGTGTGTGTGTTTGATGTGTGTGTGTGTGAGTGGTGTGTGTTGTATGTGTGTATGAATGGTGTATGTGTGCTTACCCCTTAGCAGTCGGTTGTCTGAAGTATTTCTTTGCGAACTCCACCATATCGTACCGCGTGTCCTGCAGAACGTTCTCGTCGACCTCTAGGACCTCATCAAACCCCTCCTAAACCACAGCAACATGTATACAGTAGTACAGAACGCTCTCATCGACCTCTAGGACCTCATCAAACCCTCCTAAACCACAGCAACATGTATACAGTAGTACAGAACGCTCTCATCGACCTCTAGGACCTCATCAAACCCCTCCTAAACCACAGCAACATGTATACAGTAGTACAGTAGTACAGAACGCTCTCGTCGACCTCTAGGACCTCATCAAACCCCTCCTAAACCACAGCAACATGTATACAGTAGTACAGAACGCTCTCGTTGACCTCTAGGACCTCATTAAACCCCTCCTAAACCACAGCAACATGTATACAGTAGTACAGAACGCTCTCGTCGACCTCTAGGACCTCATCAAACCCCCTCCTAAACCACAGCAACATGTATACAGTAGTACAGAACGCTCTCGTTGTCCTCTAGGACCTCATCAAACCCCTCCTAAACCACAGCAACATGTATACAGTAGTACAGAACGCTCTCGTTGACCTCTAGGACCTCATCAAACCCCTCATAAACCACAGCAACATGTATACAGTAGTACAGAACGCTCTCGTCGACCTCTAGGACCTCATCAAATCCCTCCTAAACCACAGCAACATGTATACAGTAGTGCAGAACGCTCTCGTCGATCTCTAGGACCTCATCAAACCCCTCCTAAACCACAGCAACATGTATACAGTAGTACAGAACGCTCTCATCGACCTCTAGGACCTCATCAAACCCCTCCTAAACCACAGCAACATGTATACAGTAGTACAGAACGCTCTCATCGACCTCTAGGACCTCATCAAACCCCTCCTAAACCACAGCAACATGTATACAGTAGTACAGAACGCTCTCATCGACCTCTAGGACCTCATCAAACCCCTCCTAAACCACAGCAACATGTATACAGTAGTACAGAACGCTCTCATCGACCTCTAGGACCTCATCAAACCCCTCCTAAACCACAGCAACATGTATACAGTAGTACAGAACGCTCTCGTTGACCTCTAGGACCTCATCAAACCCCTCCTAAACCACAGCAACATGTATACAGTAGTACAGTAGTACAGAATACTCTCATCGACCTCTAGGACCTCATCAAACCCCTCCTAAACCACAGCAACATGTATACAGTAGTACAGAACGCTCTCGTCGACCTCTAGGACCTCATCAAACCCCTCCTAAACCACAGCAACATGTATACAGTAGTACAGTAGTACAGAACGCTCTCGTTGACCTCTAGGACCTCATCAAACCCCTCCTAAACCACAGCAACATGTATACAGTAGTACAGAACGCTCTCATCGACCTCTAGGACCTCATCAAACCCCTCCTAAACCACAGCAACAGGTATACAGTAGTACAGTAGTACAGAACGCTCTCGTCGACCTCTAGGACCTCATCAAACCCCTCCTAAACCACAGCAACATGTATACAGTAGTACAGAACGCTCTCGTCGACCTCTAGGACCTCATCAAACCCCTCCTAAACCACAGTAACATGTATACAGTAGTACAGAACGCTCTCGTCGACCTCTAGGACCTCATCAAACCCCTCCTAAACCACAGCAACATGTATACAGTAGTGCAGACGCTCTCGTTGACCTCTAGGACCTCATCAAACCCCTCCTAAACCACAGCAACATGTATACAGTAGTACAGAACGCTCTCGTCGACCTCTAGGACCTCATCAAACCCCTCCTAAACCACAGCAACATGTATACAGTAGTACAGTAGTACAGATCGCTCTCATCGACCTCTAGGACCTCATCAAACCCCTCCTAAACCACAGCAACATGTATACAGTAGTACAGAACGCTCTCATCGACCTCTAGGACCTCATCAAACCCCTCCTAAACCACAGCAACATGTATACAGTAGTACAGAACGCTCTCAGTCGACCTCTAGGACCTCATCAAACCCCTCCTAAACCACAGCAACATGTATACAGTAGTACAGAACGCTCTCGTTGACCTCTAGGACCTCATCAAACCCCTCCTAAACCACAGCAACATGTATACAGTAGTGCAGAACGCTCTCATCGACCTCTAGGACCTCATCAAACCCCTCCTAAACCACAGCAACATGTATACAGTAGTACAGAACAATGCTCTCGTCGACCTCTAGGACCTCATCAAACCCCTCCTAAACCACAGCAACATGTATACAGTAGTACAGAACGCTCTCATCGACCTCTAGGACCTCATCAAACCCCTCCTAAACCACAGCAACATGTATACAGTAGTACAGAACGCTCTCGTCGACCTCTGGGACCTCATCAAACCACTCCTAAACCACAGCAACATGTATACAGTAGTACAGAATGCTCTCGTCGATCTCTAGGACCTCATCAAACCCCTCCTAAACCACAGCAACATGTATACAGTAGTACAGAACGCTCTCGTCGACCTCTAGGACCTCATCAAACCCCTCCTAAACCACAGCAACATGTATACAGTAGTACAGAACGCTCTCATCGACCTCTAGGACACCATCAAACCCCTCCTAAACCACAGCAACATGTATACAGTAGTACAGAACGCTCTCATCGACCTCTAGGACACCATCAAACCCCTCCTAAACCACAGCAACATGTATACAGTAGTACAGAACGCTCTCGTTGACCTCAAGGACCTCATCAAACCCCTCCTAAACCACAGCAACATGTATACAGTAGTACAGAACGCTCTCGTCGACCTCTAGGACCTCATCAAACCCCTCCTAAAACACAGCAACATGTATACAGTAGTACAGAACGCTCTCGTTGACCTCTAGGACCTCATCAAACCCCTCCTAAACCACAGCAACATGTATACAGTAGTACAGTAGTACAGAACGCTCTCGTCGACCTCTAGGACCTCATCAAACCCCTCCTAAACCACAGCAACATGTATACAGTAGTACAGAACGCTCTCATCGACCTCTAGGACCTCATCAAACCCCTCCTAAACCACAGCAACATGTATACAGTAGTACAGAACGCTCTCGTCGACCTCTAGGACCTCATCAAACCCCTCCTAAACCACAGCAACATGTATACAGTAGTACAGAACGCTCTCGTTGACCTCTAGGACCTCATCAAAACCCTCCTAAACCACAGCAACATGTATACAGTAGTACAGAACGCTCTCATCGACCTCTAGGACCTCATCAAACCCCTCCTAAACCACAGCAACATGTATACAGTAGTACAGTAGTACAGAATGCTCTCGTCGACCTCTAGGACCTCATCAAACCCCTCCTAAACCACAGCAACATGTATACAGTAGTACAGAACGATCTCGTCGACCTCTAGGACCTCATCAAACCCCTCCTAAACCACAGCAACATGTATACAGTAGTACAGAACGCTCTCGTTGACCTCTAGGACCTCATCAAACCCCTCCTAAACCACAGCAACATGTATACAGTAGTACAGAACGCTCTCATCGACCTCTAGGACCTCATCAAACCCCTCCTAAACCACAGCAACATGTATACAGTAGTACAGAATGCTCTCATCGACCTCTAGGACCTCATCAAACCCCTCCTAAACCACAGCAACATGTATACAGTAGTACAGTAGTACAGAACGCTCTCGTCGACCTCTAGGACCTCATCAAACCCCTCCTAAACCACAGCAACATGTATACAGTAGTACAGAACGCTCTCGTTGACCTCTAGGACCTCATTAAACCCCTCCTAAACCCACAGCAACATGTATACAGTAGTACAGAACGCTCTCGTCGACCTCTAGGACCTCATCAAACCCCTCCTAAACCACAGCAACATGTATACAGTAGTACAGAACGCTCTCGTTGTCCTCTAGGACCTCATCAAACCCCTCCTAAACCACAGCAACATGTATACAGTAGTACAGAACGCTCTCGTTGACCTCTAGGACCTCATCAAACCCCTCCTAAACCACAGCAACATGTATACAGTAGTACAGAACGCTCTCGTCGACCTCTAGGACCTCATCAAATCCCTCCTAAACCACAGCAACATGTATACAGTAGTGCAGAACGCTCTCGTCGATCTCTAGGACCTCATCAAACCCCTCCTAAACCACAGCAACATGTATACAGTAGTACAGAACGCTCTCATCGACCTCTAGGACCTCATCAAACCCCTCCTAAACCACAGCAACATGTATACAGTAGTACAGAACGCTCTCATCGACCTCTAGGACCTCATCAAACCCCTCCTAAACCACAGCAACATGTATACAGTAGTACAGAACGCTCTCGTTGACCTCTAGGACCTCATCAAACCCCTCCTAAACCACAGCAACATGTATACAGTAGTACAGAACGCTCTCATCGACCTCTAGGACCTCATCAAACCCCTCCTAAACCACAGCAACATGTATACAATACAGTAGTACAGAACGCTCTCATCGACCTCTAGGACCTCATCAAACCCCTCCTAAACCACAGCAACATGTATACAGTAGTACAGAACGCTCTCGTTGACCTCTAGGACCTCATCAAACCCCTCCTAAACCACAGCAACATGTATACAGTAGTACAGTAGTACAGAATACTCTCATCGACCTCTAGGACCTCATCAAACCCCTCCTAAACCACAGCAACATGTATACAGTAGTACAGAACGCTCTCGTCGACCTCTAGGACCTCATCAAACCCCTCCTAAACCACAGCAACATGTATACAGTAGTACAGTAGTACAGAACGCTCTCGTTGACCTCTAGGACCTCATCAAACCCCTCCTAAACCACAGCAACATGTATACAGTAGTACAGAACGCTCTCATCGACCTCTAGGACCTCATCAAACCCCTCCTAAACCACAGCAACAGGTATACAGTAGTACAGTAGTACAGAACGCTCTCGTCGACCTCTAGGACCTCATCAAACCCCTCCTAAACCACAGCAACATGTATACAGTAGTACAGAACGCTCTCGTCGACCTCTAGGACCTCATCAAACCCCTCCTAAACCACAGCAACATGTATACAGTAGTACAGAACGCTCTCGTCGACCTCTAGGACCTCATCAAACCCCTCCTAAACCACAGCAACATGTATACAGTAGTGCAGAACGCTCTCGTTGACCTCTAGGACCTCATCAAACCCCTCCTAAACCACAGCAACATGTATACAGTAGTACAGAACGCTCTCGTCGACCTCTAGGACCTCATCAAACCCCTCCTAAACCACAGCAACATGTATACAGTAGTGCAGAACGCTCTCGTTGACCTCTAGGACCTCATCAAACCCCTCCTAAACCACAGCAACATGTATACAGTAGTACAGTAGTACAGAATGCTCTCATCGACCTCTAGGACCTCATCAAACCCCTCCTAAACCACAGCAACATGTATACAGTAGTACAGAACGCTCTCGTCGACCTCTAGGACCTCATCAAACCCCTCCTAAACCACAGCAACATGTATACAGTAGTGCAGAACGCTCTCGTTGACCTCTAGGACCTCATCAAACCCCTCCTAAACCACAGCAACATGTATACAGTAGTACAGTAGTACAGAATGCTCTCATCGACCTCTAGGACCTCATCAAACCCCTCCTAAACCACAGCAACATGTATACAGTAGTACAGTAGTACAGAATGCTCTCATCGACCTCTAGGACCTCATCAAACCCCTCCTAAACCACAGCAACATGTATACAGTAGTACAGAACGCTCTCATCGACCTCTAGGACCTCATCAAACCCCTCCTAAACCACAGCAACATGTATACAGTAGTACAGAACGCTCTCATCGACCTCTAGGACCTCATCAAACCCCTCCTAAACCACAGCAACATGTATACAGTAGTACAGAACGCTCCTGTTGACCTCTAGGACCTCATCAAACCCCTCCTAAACCACAGCAACATGTATACAGTAGTGCAGAACGCTCTCATCGACCTCTAGGACCTCATCAAACCCCTCCTAAACCACAGCAACATGTATACAGTAGTACATAACGCTCTCGTATACCTCTAGGACCTCATCAAACCCCTCCTAAACCACAGCAACATGTATACAGTAGTACAGAACGCTCTCATCGACCTCTAGGACCTCATCAAACCCCTCCTAAACCACAGCAACATGTATACAGTAGTACAGAACGCTCTCGTCGACCTCTGGGACCTCATCAAACCACTCCTAAACCACAGCAACATGTATACAGTAGTACAGAACGCTCTCGTCGATCTCTAGGACCTCATCAAACCCCTCCTAAACCACAGCAACATGTATACAGTAGTACAGAACGCTCTCGTCGACCTCTAGGACCTCATCAAACCCCTCCTAAACCACAGCAACATGTATACAGTAGTACAGAACGCTCTCATCGACCTCTAGGACACCATCAAACCCCTCCTAAACCACAGCAACATGTATACAGTAGTACAGAACGCTCTCATCGACCTCTAGGACACCATCAAACCCCTCCTAAACCACAGCAACATGTATACAGTAGTACAGAACGCTCTCGTTGACCTCAAGGACCTCATCAAACCCCTCCTAAACCACAGCAACATGTATACAGTAGTACAGAACGCTCTCGTCGACCTCTAGGACCTCATCAAACCCCTCCTAAACCACAGCAACATGTATACAGTAGTACAGTAGTACAGAACGCTCTCGTCGACCTCTAGGACCTCATCAAACCCCTCCTAAACCACAGCAACATGTATACAGTAGTACAGTAGTACAGAACGCTCTCGTCGACCTCTAGGACCTCATCAAACCCCTCCTAAACCACAGCAACATGTATACAGTAGTACAGAACGCTCTCGTCGACCTCTAGGACCTCATCAAACCCCTCCTAAACCACAGCAACATGTATACAGTAGTACAGAACGCTCTCGTTGACCTCTAGGACCTCATCAAACCCCTCCTAAACCACAGCAACATGTATACAGTAGTACAGAACGCTCTCATCGACCTCTAGGACCTCATCAAACCCTCCTAAACCACAGCAACATGTATACAGTAGTACAGAACGCTCTCGTCGACCTTTGGGACCTCATCAAACCACTCCTAAACCACAGCAACATGTATACAGTAGTACAGAATGCTCTCGTCGATCTCTAGGACCTCATCAAACCCCTCCTAAACCACAGCAACATGTATACAGTAGTACAGAACGCTCTCGTCGACCTCTAGGACCTCATCAAACCCCTCCTAAACCACAGCAACATGTATACAGTAGTACAGAACGCTCTCATCGACCTCTAGGACACCATCAAACCCCTCCTAAACCACAGCAACATGTATACAGTAGTACAGAACGCTCTCATCGACCTCTAGGACACCATCAAACCCCTCCTAAACCACAGCAACATGTATACAGTAGTACAGAACGCTCTCGTTGACCTCAAGGACCTCATCAAACCCCTCCTAAACCACAGCAACATGTATACAGTAGTACAGAACGCTCTCGTCGACCTCTAGGACCTCATCAAACCCCTCCTAAAACACAGCAACATGTATACAGTAGTACAGAACGCTCTCGTTGACCTCTAGGACCTCATCAAACCCCTCCTAAACCACAGCAACATGTATACAGTAGTACAGAACGCTCTCATCGACCTCTAGGACCTCATCAAACCCCTCCTAAACCACAGCAACATGTATACAGTAGTACAGAACGCTCTCGTCGACCTCTAGGACCTCATCAAACCCCTCCTAAACCACAGCAACATGTATACAGTAGTACAGAACGCTCTCGTTGACCTCTAGGACCTCATCAAAACCCTCCTAAACCACAGCAACATGTATACAGTAGTACAGAACGCTCTCATCGACCTCTAGGACCTCATCAAACCCCTCCTAAACCACAGCAACATGTATACAGTAGTACAGTAGTACAGAATGCTCTCGTCGACCTCTAGGACCTCATCAAACCCCTCCTAAACCACAGCAACATGTATACAGTAGTACAGAACGCTCTCGTTGACCTCTAGGACCTCATCAAACCCCTCCTAAACCACAGCAACATGTATACAGTAGTACAGAACGCTCTCGTCGACCTCTAGGACCTCATCAAACCCCTCCTAAACCACAGCAACATGTATACAGTAGTACAGAACGCTCTCATCGACCTCTAGGACCTCATCAAACCCCTCCTAAACCACAGCAACATGTATACAGTAGTACAGAACGCTCTCGTCGACCTCTAGGACCTCATCAAACCCCTCCTAAACCACAGCAACATGTATACAGTAGTACAGTAGTACAGAACGCTCTCGTCGACCTCTAGGACCTCATCAAACCCCTCCTAAACCACAGCAACATGTATACAGTAGTACAGAACGCTCTCATCGACCTCTAGGACCTCATCAAACCCCTCCTAAACCACAGCAACATGTATACAGTAGTACAGTAGTACAGAACGCTCTCGTCGACCTCTAGGACCTCATCAAACCCCTCCTAAACCACAGCAACATGTATAGAGTAGTACAGAACGCTCTCGTCGACCTCTAGGACCTCATCAAACCCCTCCTAAACCACAGCAACATGTATACAGTAGTACAGAACGCTCTCGTTGACCTCTAGGACCTCATCAAACCCCTCCTAAACCACAGCAACATGTATACAGTAGTACAGAACGCTCTCATCGACCTCTAGGACCTCATCAAACCCCTCCTAAACCACAGCAACATGTATACAGTAGTACAGAACGCTCTCGTCGACCTCTAGGACCTCATCAAACCCCTCCTAAACCACAGCAACATGTATACAGTAGTACAGTAGTACAGAACGCTCTCGTCGACCTCTAGGACCTCATCAAACCCCTCCTAAACCACAGCAACATGTATACAGTAGTACAGAACGCTCTCATCGACCTCTAGGAACTCATCAAACCCCTCCTAAACCACAGCAACATGTATACAGTAGTACAGTAGTACAGAACGCTCTCGTCGACCTCTAGGACCTCATCAAACCCCTCCTAAACCACAGCAACATGTATACAGTAGTACAGAACGCTCTCGTCGACCTCTAGGACCTCATCAAACCCCTCCTAAACCACAGCAACATGTATACAGTAGTACAGTAGTACAGAACGCTCTCGTCGACCTCTAGGACCTCATCAAAACCCCTCCTAAACCACAGCAACATGTATACAGTAGTACAGAACGCTCTCATCGACCTCTAGGACCTCATCAAACCCCTCCTAAACCACAGCAACATGTATACAGTAGTACAGTAGTACAGAACGCTCTCGTCGACCTCTAGGACCTCATCAAACCCCTCCTAAACCACAGCAACATGTATACAGTAGTACAGAACGCTCTCGTCGACCTCTAGGACCTCATCAAACCCCTCCTAAACCACAGCAACATGTATACAGTAGTACAGAACGCTCTCGTTGACCTCTAGGACCTCATCAAACCCCTCCTAAACCACAGCAACATGTATACAGTAGTACAGAACGCTCTCATCGACCTCTAGGACCTCATCAAACCCCTCCTAAACCACAGCAACATGTATACAGTAGTACAGAACGCTCTCGTCGACCTCTGGGACCTCATCAAACCACTCCTAAACCACAGCAACATGTATACAGTAGTACAGAATGCTCTCGTCGATCTCTAGGACCTCATCAAACCCCTCCTAAACCACAGCAACATGTATACAGTAGTACAGAACGCTCTCGTCGACCTCTAGGACCTCATCAAACCCCTCCTAAACCACAGCAACATGTATACAGTAGTACAGAACGCTCTCATCGACCTCTAGGACACCATCAAACCCCTCCTAAACCACAGCAACATGTATACAGTAGTACAGAACGCTCTCATCGACCTCTAGGACACCATCAAACCCCTCCTAAACCACAGCAACATGTATACAGTAGTACAGAACGCTCTCGTTGACCTCAAGGACCTCATCAAACCCCTCCTAAACCACAGCAACATGTATACAGTAGTACAGAACGCTCTCGTCGACCTCTAGGACCTCATCAAACCCCTCCTAAAACACAGCAACATGTATACAGTAGTACAGAACGCTCTCGTTGACCTCTAGGACCTCATCAAACCCCTCCTAAACCACAGCAACATGTATACAGTAGTACAGTAGTACAGAACGCTCTCGTCGACCTCTAGGACCTCATCAAACCCCTCCTAAACCACAGCAACATGTATACAGTAGTACAGAACGCTCTCATCGACCTCTAGGACCTCATCAAACCCCTCCTAAACCACAGCAACATGTATACAGTAGTACAGAACGCTCTCGTCGACCTCTAGGACCTCATCAAACCCCTCCTAAACCACAGCAACATGTATACAGTAGTACAGAACGCTCTCGTTGACCTCTAGGACCTCATCAAAACCCTCCTAAACCACAGCAACATGTATACAGTAGTACAGAACGCTCTCATCGACCTCTAGGACCTCATCAAACCCCTCCTAAACCACAGCAACATGTATACAGTAGTACAGTAGTACAGAATGCTCTCGTCGACCTCTAGGACCTCATCAAACCCCTCCTAAACCACAGCAACATGTATACAGTAGTACAGAACGCTCTCGTTGACCTCTAGGACCTCATCAAACCCCTCCTAAACCACAGCAACATGTATACAGTAGTACAGTAGTACAGAACGCTCTCGTCGACCTCTAGGACCTCATCAAACCCCTCCTAAACCACAGCAACATGTATACAGTAGTACAGAACGCTCTCGTCGACCTCTAGGACCTCATCAAACCCCTCCTAAACCACAGCAACATGTATACAGTAGTACAGAACGCTCTCGTCGACCTCTAGGACCTCATCAAACCCCTCCTAAACCACAGCAACATGTATACAGTAGTACAGAACGCTCTCGTCGACCTCTAGGACCTCATCAAACCCCTCCTAAACCACAGCAACATGTATACAGTAGTACAGTAGTACAGAACGCTCTCGTCGACCTCTAGGACCTCATCAAACCCCTCCTAAACCACAGCAACATGTATACAGTAGTACAGAACGCTCTCATCGACCTCTAGGACCTCATCAAACCCCTCCTAAACCACAGCAACATGTATACAGTAGTACAGTAGTACAGAACGCTCTCGTCGACCTCTAGGACCTCATCAAACCCCTCCTAAACCACAGCAACATGTATACAGTAGTACAGAACGCTCTCGTCGACCTCTAGGACCTCATCAAACCCCTCCTAAACCACAGCAACATGTATACAGTAGTACAGAACGCTCTCGTTGACCTCTAGGACCTCATCAAACCCCTCCTAAACCACAGCAACATGTATACAGTAGTACAGAACGCTCTCATCGACCTCTAGGACCTCATCAAACCCCTCCTAAACCACAGCAACATGTATACAGTAGTACAGAACGCTCTCATTGACCTCTAGGACCTCATCAAACCCCTCCTAAACCACAGCAACATGTATACAGTAGTACAGAACGCTCTCGTTGACCTCGCTGACCTCATCAAACCCCTCCTAAACCACAGCAACATGTATACAGTAGTACAGTAGTGCAGAACGCTCTCGTCGACCTCTAGGACCTCATCAAACCCCTCCTAAACCACAGCAACATGTATACAGTAGTACAGAACGCTCTCATCGACCTCTAGGACCTCATCAAACCCCTCCTAGACCACAGCAACATGTATACAGTAGTACAGAACGCTCTCGTCGACCTCTAGGACCTCATCAAACCCTCCTAAACCACAGCAACATGTATACAGTAGTACAGAACGCTCTCATCGACCTCTAGGACCTCATCAAACCCCTCCTAAACCACAGCAACATGTATACAGTAGTACAGAACGCTCTCGTTGACCTCTAGGACCTCATCAAACCCCTCCTAAACCACAGCAACATGTATACAGTAGTACAGAACGCTCTCGTCGACCTCTACGACCTCATCAAACCCCTCCTAAACCACAGCAACATGTATACAGTAGTACAGAACGCTCTCGTCGACCTCTAGGACCTCATCAAACCCCTCCTAAACCCAAGCAACATGTATAGTACAGTGGTACAGTGGTACAGTATACTAGTACAGTAGTACAGCAGTATAGTAATATACTAGTACACCAGTACAGTAGTATAGTAGCATAGTAGTGCAGTAGTATAGTAGTATAGTAGTACAGGAGTTTAGTAGTATAGTAGTATACTAGTACACCAGTACAGTAGTACAGTAGTATAGTAGCATAGTGGTGCAGTAGTATAGTAGTATAGTAGTACAGTAGTACAGTAGTATACTAGTATACCAGTAGAGTAGTATAGTAGCATAATAGTGAAGTAGTATAGTAGTATAGTATATAGTAGTACAGTAGTACAGTAGTATACTAGTACGCCAGTACAGTAGTACAGTAGTATAGTAGTGCAGTAGAATAGTAGTATAGTAGTATAGTAGTACAGTAGTATACTAGTACACCAGTACAGTAGTATACTAGTACAGTAGTACAGTAGTATAGTAATATACTAGTACTCCAGTACAGTAGTACAGTAGTATAGTAGCATAGTAGTGCAGTAGTATAGTAGTATAGTAGTACACCAGTACATTAGTATACTAGTACAGTAGTACAGTAGTTTACCAGTACAGTAGTATGGCAGTACAGTGGTATTGTAGTATAGTAGTACAATAGTATAGTAGTATAGTAGTACAGTAGTATACTAGTGCAGTAGTATAGTAGTATAGTAGTACAGTAGTACTAGGGTGGGGTCTATCTGGTGTACGACAGTGTGTGTATCAGTGTGTACCTCCTGGGGGGGGTCTATCTGGTGTACTACAGTGTGTGTATCAGTGTGTACCTCCAGGGTGGGGTCTATCTGGTGTACTACAGTGTGTGTATCAGTGTGTACCTCCAGGGTGGGGTCTATCTGGTGTACTACAGTGTGTGTATCAGTGTGTACCTCCAGGGGGGGGGGGTCTATCTGGTGTACTACAGTGTGTGTATCAGTGTGTACCTCCAGGGTGGGGTCTTTCTCCTGTACTACAGTGTGTGTATCAGTGTGTACCTCCAGGGTGGGGTCTATCTGGTGTACTACAGTGTGTGTATCAGTGTGTACCTCCAGGGTGGGGTCTATCTCCTGTACTACAGTGTGTGTATCAGTGTGTACCTCCAGGGTGGGGTCTATCTGGTGTACTACAGTGTGTGTATCAGTGTGCACCTCCAGGGGGGGGTCTATCTGGTGTACTACAGTGTGTGTATCAGTGTGTACCTCCAGGGTGGGGTCTATCTCGTGAGCGGCCGCGCTGGACGCCACGGCCACAGCCATAGCTGATGTCACGGCAACCTGCCCTGCTCCTCCTTTAAGCTCCGCCCTGCGGTCGACCGGGAGGGACAGGAAGTCAGGGGCAGCAACGGGACGGACACAATCTGTCGGGAACGCCCCTGCACGACCAAACACCCCTCCAAACTTCCAACCTGGTAGAACAACAGACAGGGGAAACACACACAGGAGAGAAAGATGGAGAGATGAGGTGGAGGAAGAGGGGAGAGAGATGAGGTGGAGGAAGAGGGGAGAGAGATGAGGTGGAGGAAGAGGAGAGAGATGAGGTGGAGGAAGAGGGGAGAGAGATGAGGTGAAGGAAGAGGAGAGGAGAGAGATGAGGTGGAGGAAGAGGAGAGAGATGAAGTGGAGGAAGAGGGGAGAGAGATGAGGTGGAGGAAGAGGGGAGAGAGATGAAGTGGTGGAAGAGGAGAGAGATGAGGTGGAGGAAGAGGGGAGAGAGATGAGGTGGAGGAAGAGGGGAGAGAGATGAAGTGGTGGAAGAGGAGAGAGATGAGGTGGAGGAAGAGGGGAGAGAGATGAGGTGGAGGAAGAGGGGAGAGAGATGAGATGAAGGAAGAGGAGAGAGATATGAGATGGAGGAAGAGGAGAGAGAGATGAGTTGAAGGAAGAGGAGAGAGATGAGGTGAAGAAAGAGGAGAGAGATGAGGTGAAGAAAGAGGAGAGAGATGAGGTGAATGAAGAGGAGAGAGAGATGAGGTGAAGGAAGAGGAGAGAGAGATGAGGTGAAGGAAGAAGGGAGAGAGATGAGATGAAGGAAGAGGAGAGAGAGATGAGTTGAAGGAAGAGGAGAGAGATGAGGTGAAGGAAGAGGAGAGAGAGATGAGGTGAATGAAGAGGAGAGAGAGATGAGATGAAGGAAGAGGAGAGAGATATGAGATGGAGGAAGAGGAGAGAGAGATGAGTTGAAGGAAGAGGAGAGAGATGAGGTGAAGAAAGAGGAGAGAGATGAGGTGAAGAAAGAGGAGAGAGATGAGGTGAATGAAGAGGAGAGAGAGATGAGGTGAAGGAAGAGGGGAGAGAGATGAGATGAGGTGAAGGAAGAGGAGAGAGAGATGAGGTGAAGGAAGAGGGGAGAGAGATGAGGTGGAGGAAGAGGGGAGAGAGATGAGATGAAGGAAGAGGAGAGAGATATGAGATGGAGGAAGAGGAGAGAGAGATGAGTTGAAGGAAGAGGAGAGAGATGAGGTGAAGAAAGAGGAGAGAGATGAGGTGAAGAAAGAGGAGAGAGATGAGGTGAATGAAGAGGAGAGAGAGATGAGGTGAAGGAAGAGGAGAGAGAGATGAGGTGAAGGAAGAGGAGAGAGATGAGGTGAAGGAAGAGGAGAGAGATGAGGTGGAGGAAGAGGAGAGAGATGAGGTGAAGGAAGAGGGGAGAGAGATGAGATGAGGTGAAGGAAGAGGAGAGAGATGAGGTGAAGGATGAGGAGAAAGAGATGAGGTGGAGGAAGAGGAGAGAGATGAGGTGAAGGATGAGGAGAAAGAGATGAGGTGGAGGAAGAGGAGAGAGATAAGAGGATAAATAGATGAGGTGAAGGAAGAGGAGAGAGAGATGAGGTGGAGGAAGAGGAGAGAGAGATGAGGTGGAGGAAGAGAAGAGAAGAGCGAGATGAGGTGGAGGAAGAGGAGAGAGAGATGAGGTGAAGGAAGAGGGGAGAGAGATGAGATGAGGTGAAGGAAGAGGAGAGAGAGATGAGGTGAAGGAAGAGGAGAGAGATGAGGTGGAGGAAGAGGAGAGAGATGAGGTGAAGGAAGAGGGAGGAGAGAGATGAGATGAGGTGAAGGAAGAGGAGAGAGATGAGGTGAAGGATGAGGAGAAAGAGATGAGGTGGAGGAAGAGGAGAGAGATGAGGTGAAGGCTGAGGAGAAAGAGATGAGGTGGAGGAAGAGGAGAGAGATAAGAGGATAAATAGATGAGGTGAAGGAAGAGGAGAGAGAGATGAGGTGGAGGAAGAGGAGAGAGAGATGAGGTGGAGGAAGAGAAGAGAAGAGCGAGATGAGGTGGAGGAAGAGGAGAGAGAGACGTCTTCTCACCAAAGTCTGGCGTGTCTCTCTTCATCTCCTCCAGAAACATCACCTTCTTCCTCACAACAGAGCCGTAGCTGTATCCTGTAACACACACACACACACACACACACACACACACACACACACACACACACACACACACACACACACACACACACACACACACACACACACACACACACACACACACACACACACACACAAACACACACACACACACACACACACACAGAGTTATAGTTAGAGGACGTATGTGTGTAGGGCTGTGATGTCATCAGTGTGTATGGGGGAGGGGGCGGGGCACACCCTTTTCCAGTCCTTCCGTGACCTGCAGCCTGATGATGTCACCTTTATGGAATGCGAGCAGAGGACGCTCGTCTGTCACAAAGTTACGCTCTGCTACCACATAGTCAGAGTCCTGGAAGAGGAGGAGGGGAGAGGGGGAGGGTGGAATAGGAGGAGGGAGAGGGGGAGGAGGGGAGAGGAGGAGGGAGAGGGGGTGGGCAGAATAGGAGGAGGGAGAGGGGGAGGAGGGGAGGATGAGGAGGGAGAGGGGGAGGAGGGGAGAGGGGGAGGGCGGAATAGGAGGAGGGAGAGGGGGAGGAGGGGAGGATGAGGTGGGAGAGGGGGGGGAGGGGAGAGGGGGGGGGTAATTTATATTTCCGATAACAAAACAACAAATCCACTTATCAGAGATATTAAATGGTAGAGCCACATCCCATGTCCTTTGATTAACTACATGTTTATGGCTGTTCATCCTTGCTCTGGTTGCTCGGTAACGACTGTTTATCCATAACTTGGCTACTAACAAAAGACACAGTTTGGCAAAAATGACCAAATGTAATGTTTTTTTTGCATTTCTCACAGAACTAAAGCTGTAGGAAGATGGTACAAAATGTAAGTTTATATTCAGACATTGTAAAACCCTGGATAGATGGCAACATGTTAGTATTTAGTATTGTGGTTCTAGTAGTGTGTTAGTATTTAGTATTGTGGTTCTACCTTCTTGACGTCAGTAATAAAGTAGTAGTGTGTTAGTATTTAGTATTGTGGTTCTAGTAGTGTGTTAGTATTTAGTATTGTGGTTCTAGTAGTGTGTTAGTATTTAGTATTGTGTTTCTAGTAGTGTGTTAGTATTTAGTATTGTGGTTCTACCTTCTTGACGTCAGTAATAAAGTAGTAGTGTGTTAGTATTTAGTATTGTGGTTCTAGTAGTGTGTCAGTATTTAGTATTGTGGTTCTAGTAGTGTGTCAGTATTTAGTATTGTGGTTCTAGTAGTGTGTTAGTATTTAGTATTGTGGTTCTAGTAGTGTGTCAGTATTTAGTATTGTGGTTCTAGTAGTGTGTCAGTATTTAGTATTGTGGTTCTAGTAGTGTGTTAGTATTTAGTATTGTGGTTCTAGTAGTGTGTCAGTATTTAGTATTGTGTTTCTAGTAGTGTGTCAGTATTTAGTATTGTGGTTCTAGTAGTGTGTCAGTATTTAGTATTGTGGTTCTAGTAGTGTGTTAGTATTTAGTATTGTGTTTCTAGTAGTGTGTTAGTATTTAGTATTGTGGTTCTACCTTCTTGACGTCAGTAATTAAGTAGTATGTTAGTATTTAGTATTGTGTTTCTACCTTCTTGAGGTCAGTAATAAAGTAGTAGTGTGTTAGTATTTAGTATTGTGGTTCTAGTAGTGTGTTAGTATTTAGTATTGGGGTTCTACCTTCTTGACGTCAGTAATGAAGTAGTGTGTTAGTATTTAGTATTGTGTTTCTCACCTTCTTGATCTCAGTGATGAAGCAGTCCACGATGTGTTTGACCTGTGGAGCCTTGGCTGAGAACAGAATCAGCTTCTCATTGGTTAGATTAAACTCCAGCATGTTCCCTGAAGGTACGGTCAGAAAAAGGATGTCCGCGTAGCTACGGAGACAGAGAGACACCGTAACTATGGAGACACATAAACACAGAATAACTAAGGACAAAGAGAAATAACGTAGTGTAAGGTAGTAGTAGGGTTAGTGTTAGGGTTAGAGGTATGTAGTGTAAGGTAGTAGTAGGGTTAGTGTTAGGGTTAGAGGTATGTAGTGTAAGGTAGTAGTAGGGTTAGAGGTATGTAGTGTAAGGTAGTAGTAGGGTTAGTGTTAGGGTTAGAGGTACGTAGTGTAAGGTAGTAGTAGGGTTAGAGGTACGTAGTGTAAGGTAGTAGTAGGGTTAGAGGTACGTAGTGTAAGGTAGTAGTAGGGTTAGAGGTACGTAGTGTAAGGTAGTAGTAGGGTTAGTGTTAGGGTTAGAGGTACGTAGTGTAAGGTAGTAGTAGGGTTAGAGGTACGTAGTGTAAGGTAGTAGTAGGGTTAGAGGTACGTAGTGTAAGGTAGTAGTAGGGTTAGAGGTAAGTAGTGTAAGGTAGTAGTAGGGTTAGTGTTAGGGTTAGAGGTACGTAGTGTAAGGTAGTAGTAGGGTTAGTGTTAGGGTTAGAGGTACGTAGTGTAAGGTAGTAGTAGGGTTAGAGGTACGTAGTGTAAGGTAGTAGTAGGGTTAGTGTTAGGGTTAGAGGTGCATAGTGTAAGGCAGTAGTAGGGTTAGAGGTACGTAGTGTAAGGTAGTAGTAGGGTTAGAGGTATGTATTGTAAGGCAGTAGTAGGGTTAGTGTTAGGGTTAGAGGTACATAGTGTAAGGTAGTAGTAGGGTTAGTGTTAGGATTAGAGGTACGTAGTGTAAGGTAGTAGTAGGTTTAGAGGTACGTAGTGTAAGGTAGTAGTAGGGTTAGTGTTAGGGTTAGAGGTACGTAGTGTAAGGTAGTAGTAGGGCTAGAGGTACGTAGTGGAAGGTAGTAATAGGGTTAGAGGTACGTAGTGTAAGGTAGTAGTAGGGTTAGTGTTAGGGTTAGAGGTATGTAGTGTAAGGTAGTAGTAGGGTTAGTGTTAGGGTTAGAGGGTACATAGTGTAAGGTAGTAGTAGGGTTAGAGGTACGTAGTGTAAGGTAGTAGTAGGGTTAGTGTTAGGGTTAGAGGTACGTAGTGTAAGGTAGTAGTAGGGTTAGTGTTAGGGTTAGAGGTACGTAGTGTAAGGTAGTAGTAGGGTTAGTGTTAGGGTTAGAGGTACGTAGTGTAAGGTAGTAGTAGGGTTAGAGGTACGTAGTGTAAGGTAGTAGTAGGGTTAGTGTTAGGGTTAGAGGTGCATAGTGTAAGGCAGTAGTAGGGTTAGAGGTACGTAGTGTAAGGTAGTAGTAGGGTTAGAGGTATGTATTGTAAGGCAGTAGTAGGGTTAGTGTTAGGGTTAGAGGTACATAGTGTAAGGTAGTAGTAGGGTTAGTGTTAGGATTAGAGGTACGTAGTGTAAGGTAGTAGTAGGGTTAGTGTTAGGGTTAGAGGTACGTAGTGTAAGGTAGTAGTAGGGTTAGTGTTAGGGTTAGAGGTACGTAGTGTAAGGTAGTAGTAGGGTTAGAGGTACGTAGTGTAAGGTAGTAGTAGGGTTAGAGGTACATAGTGTTTGGTAGTAGTAGGGTTAGTGTTAGGGTTAGAGGTACATAGTGTAAGGCAGTAGTAGGGTTAGAGGTACGTAGTGTAAGGTAGTAGTAGGGTTAGAGGAACGTAGTGTAAGGTAGTAGTAGGGTTAGAGGTACGTAGTGTAAGACAGTAGTAGGGTTAGTGTTAGGGTTAGAGGTACGTAGTGTAAGGTAGTAGTAGGGTTAGGGGTATGTAGTGTAAGGTAGTAGTAGGGTTAGAGGTATGTAGTGTAAGGTAGTAGTAGGGTTAGTGTTAGGGTTAGAGGTACGTAGTGTAAGGTAGTAGTAGGGTTAGAGGTACGTAGTGTAAGGTAGTAGTAGGGTTAGAGGTACGTAGTGTAAGGTAGTAGTAGGGTTAGAGGAACGTAGTGTAAGGTAGTAGTAGGGTTAGAGGTACGTAGTGTAAGGTAGTAGTAGGGTTAGTGTTAGGGTTAGAGGTACGTAGTGTAAGGTAGTAGTAGGTTTAGAGGTACGTAGTGTAAGGTAGTAGTAGGGTTAGTGTTAGGGTTAGAGGTACGTAGTGTAAGGTAGTAGTAGGTTTAGAGGTACGTAGTGTAAGGTAGTAGTAGGGTTAGTGTTAGGGTTAGAGGTACGTAGTGTAAGGTAGTAGTAGGGTTAGTGTTAGGGTTAGAGGTATGTAGTGTAAGGTAGTAGTAGGGTTAGTGTTAGGGTTAGAGGTACGTAGTGTAAGGTATTAGTAGGGTTAGAGGTACATAGTGTAAGGTAGTAGTAGGGTTAGAGGTACGTAGTGTAAGGTAGTAGTAGGGTTAGTGTTAGGGTTAGAGGTACGTAGTGTAAGGTAGTAGTAGGGTTAGAGGTACGTAGTGTAAGGCAGTAGTAGGGTTAGAGGTACGTAGTGTAAGGTAGTAGTAGGGTTAGAGGTACGTAGTGTAAGGCAGTAGTAGGGTTAGAGGTACGTAGTGTAAGGCAGTAGTAGGGTTAGAGGTACGTAGTGTAAGGTAGTAGTAGGGTTAGAGGAACGTAGTGTAAGGTAGTAGTAGGGTTAGAGGTACGTAGTGTAAGGTAGTAGTAGGGTTAGTGTTAGGGTTAGAGGTACGTAGTGTAAGGTAGTAGTAGGTTTAGAGGTACGTAGTGTAAGGTAGTAGTAGGGTTAGAGTTAGGGTTAGAGGTACGTAGTGTAAGGTAGTAGTAGGGCTAGAGGTACGTAGTGGAAGGTAGTAATAGGGTTAGAGGTACGTAGTGTAAGGTAGTAGTAGGGTTAGTGTTAGGGTTAGAGGTATGTAGTGTAAGGTAGTAGTAGGGTTAGTGTTAGGGTTAGAGGTACATAGTGTAAGGTAGTAGTAGGGTTAGAGGTACGTAGTGTAAGGTAGTAGTAGGGTTAGTGTTAGGGTTAGAGGTACGTAGTGTAAGGTAGTAGTAGGGTTAGTGTTAGGGTTAGAGGTACGTAGTGTAAGGTAGTAGTAGGGTTAGTGTTAGGGTTAGAGGTACGTAGTGTAAGGTAGTAGTAGGGTTAGAGGTACGTAGTGTAAGGTAGTAGTAGGGTTAGTGTTAGGGTTAGAGGTGCATAGTGTAAGGCAGTAGTAGGGTTAGAGGTACGTAGTGTAAGGTAGTAGTAGGGTTAGAGGTATGTATTGTAAGGCAGTAGTAGGGTTAGTGTTAGGGTTAGAGGTACATAGTGTAAGGTAGTAGTAGGGTTAGTGTTAGGATTAGAGGTACGTAGTGTAAGGTAGTAGTAGGGTTAGTGTTAGGGTTAGAGGTACGTAGTGTAAGGTAGTAGTAGGGTTAGTGTTAGGGTTAGAGGTACGTAGTGTAAGGTAGTAGTAGGGTTAGAGGTACGTAGTGTAAGGTAGTAGTAGGGTTAGAGGTACATAGTGTTTGGTAGTAGTAGGGTTAGTGTTAGGGTTAGAGGTACATAGTGTAAGGCAGTAGTAGGGTTAGAGGTACGTAGTGTAAGGTAGTAGTAGGGTTAGAGGAACGTAGTGTAAGGTAGTAGTAGGGTTAGAGGTACGTAGTGTAAGACAGTAGTAGGGTTAGTGTTAGGGTTAGAGGTACGTAGTGTAAGGTAGTAGTAGGGTTAGTGTTAGGGTTAGAGGTACGTAGTGTAAGGTAGTAGTAGGGTTAGAGGTACATAGTGTTTGGTAGTAGTAGGGTTAGAGGTACGTAGTGTAAGGTAGTAGTAGGGTTAGAGGTACATAGTGTCTGGTAGTAGTAGGGTTAGAGGTACGTAGTGTAAGGTAGTAGTAAGGTTAGAGGTACGTAGTGTAAGGTAGTAGTAGGGTTAGAGGTACGTAGTGTAAGGTAGTATTATTGTTAGAGATACGTAGTGTAAGGTAGTAGTAGGGTTAGGGGTATGTAGTGTAAGGTAGTAGTAGGGTTAGAGGTATGTAGTGTAAGGTAGTAGTAGAGTTAGTGTTAGGGTTAGAGGTACGTAGTGTAAGGTAGTAGTAGGGTTAGAGGTACGTAGTGTAAGGTAGTAGTAGGGTTAGAGGTACGTAGTGTAAGGTAGTAGTAGGGTTAGAGGAACGTAGTGTAAGGTAGTAGTAGGGTTAGAGGTACGTAGTGTAAGGCAGTAGTAGGGTTAGAGGTACGTAGTGTAAGGTAGTAGTAGGGTTAGAGGAACGTAGTGTAAGGTAGTAGTAGGGTTAGAGGTAAGTAGTGTAAGGTAGTAGTAGGGTTAGTGTTAGGGTTAGAGGTACGTAGTGTAAGGTAGTAGTAGGTTTAGAGGTACGTAGTGTAAGGTAGTAGTAGGGTTAGTGTTAGGGTTAGAGGTACGTAGTGTAAGGTAGTAGTAGGGTTAAAGGTACGTAGTGTAAGGTAGTAGTAGGGTTAGAGGTACGTAGTGTAAGGTAGTATTATTGTTAGAGATACGTAGTGTAAGGTAGTAGTAGGGTTAGGGGTATGTAGTGTAAGGTAGTAGTTGGGTTAGTGTTAGGGTTAGAGGTACGTAGTGTAAGGTAGTAGTAGGGTTAGAGGAACGTAGTGTAAGGTAGTAGTAGGGTTAGAGGTACGTAGTGTAAGGCAGTAGTAGGGTTAGAGGTACGTAGTGTAAGGTAGTAGTAGGGTTAGAGGAACGTAGTGTAAGGTAGTAGTAGGGTTAGAGGTACGTAGTGTAAGGTAGTAGTAGGGTTAGTGTTAGGGTTAGAGGTACGTAGTGTAAGGTAGTAGTAGTAGGTTTAGAGGTACGTAGTGTAAGGTAGTAGTAGGGTTAGTGTTAGGGTTAGAGGTACGTAGTGTAAGGTAGTAGTAGGGTGCGAGGTACGTAGTGTAAGGTAGTAGTAGGGTTAGAGGTACGTAGTGTAAGGTAGTAGTAGGGTTAGTGTTAGGGTTAGAGGTACGTAGTGTAAGGTAGTAGTAGGGTTAGTGTTAGGATTAGAGGTACGTAGTGTAAGGTAGTAGTAGGGTTAGAGGTACATAGTGTTTGGTAGTAGTAGGGTTAGAGGTACGTAGTGTAAGGTAGTAGTAGGGTTAGGGGTATGTAGTGTAAGGTAGTAGTAGGGTTAGAGGTATGTAGTGTAAGGTAGTAGTAGGGTTAGTGTTAGGGTTAGAGGTACGTAGTGTAAGGTAGTAGTAGGGTTAGAGGTACGTAGTGTAAGGTAGTAGTAGGGTTAGAGGAACGTAGTGTAAGGTAGTAGTAGGATTAGAGGTACGTAGTGTAAGGCAGTAGTAGGGTTAGAGGTACGTAGTGTAAGGTAGTAGTAGGGTTAGAGGAACGTAGTGTAAGGTAGTAGTAGGGTTAGAGGTACGTAGTGTAAGGTAGTAGTAGGGTTAGTGTTAGGGTTAGAGGTACGTAGTGTAAGGTAGTAGTAGGTTTAGAGGTACGTAGTGTAAGGTAGTAGTAGGGTTAGTGTTAGGGTTAGAGGTACGTAGTGTAAGGTAGTAGTAGGTTTAGAGGTACGTAGTGTAAGGTAGTAGTAGGGTTAGAGGAACGTAGTGTAAGGTAGTAGTAGGGTTAGAGGTACGTAGTGTAAGGTAGTAGTAGGGTTAGTGTTAGGGTTAGAGGTACGTAGTGTAAGGTAGTAGTAGGTTTAGAGGTACGTAGTGTAAGGTAGTAGTAGGGTTAGTGTTAGGGTTAGAGGTACGTAGTGTAAGGTAGTAGTAGGTTTAGAGGTACGTAGTGTAAGGTAGTAGTAGGGTTAGTGTTAGGGTTAGAGGTACGTAGTGTAAGGTAGTAGTAGGGTTAGTGTTAGGGTTAGAGGTATGTAGTGTAAGGTAGTAGTAGGGTTAGTGTTAGGGTTAGAGGTACGTAGTGTAAGGTATTAGTAGGGTTAGAGGTACATAGTGTAAGGTAGTAGTAGGGTTAGAGGTACGTAGTGTAAGGTAGTAGTAGGGTTAGTGTTAGGGTTAGAGGTACGTAGTGTAAGGTAGTAGTAGGGTTAGAGGGTACGTAGTGTAAGGCAGTAGTAGGGGTTAGAGGTACGTAGTGTAAGGTAGTAGTAGGGTTAGAGGGACGTAGTGTAAGGCAGTAGTAGGGTTAGAGGTACGTAGTGTAAGGCAGTAGTAGGGTTAGAGGTACGTAGTGTAAGGTAGTAGTAGTAGGGTTAGAGGTACGTAGTGTAAGACAGTAGTAGGGTTAGTGTTAGGGTTAGAGGTACGTAGTGTAAGGTAGTAGTAGGGTTAGTGTTAGGGTTAGAGGTACGTAGTGTAAGGTAGTAGTAGGGTTAGAGGTACATAGTGTTTGGTAGTAGTAGGGTTAGAGGTACGTAGTGTAAGGTAGTAGTAGGGTTAGAGGTACATAGTGTCTGGTAGTAGTAGGGTTTAGAGGTACGTAGTGTAAGGTAGTAGTAAGGTTAGAGGTACGTAGTGTAAGGTAGTAGTAGGGTTAGAGGTACGTAGTGTAAGGTAGTATTATTGTTAGAGATACGTAGTGTAAGGTAGTAGTAGGGTTAGGGGTATGTAGTGTAAGGTAGTAGTAGGGTTAGAGGTATGTAGTGTAAGGTAGTAGTAGAGTTAGTGTTAGGGTTAGAGGTACGTAGTGTAAGGTAGTAGTAGGGTTAGAGGTACGTAGTGTAAGGTAGTAGTAGGGTTAGAGGTACGTAGTGTAAGGTAGTAGTAGGGTTAGAGGAACGTAGTGTAAGGTAGTAGTAGGGTTTAGAGGTACGTAGTGTAAGGCAGTAGTAGGGTTAGAGGTACGTAGTGTAAGGTAGTAGTAGGGTTAGAGGAACGTAGTGTAAGGTAGTAGTAGGGTTAGAGGTAAGTAGTGTAAGGTAGTAGTAGGGTTAGTGTTAGGGTTAGAGGTACGTAGTGTAAGGTAGTAGTAGGTTTAGAGGTACGTAGTGTAAGGTAGTAGTAGGGTTTAGTGTTAGGGTTAGAGGTACGTAGTGTAAGGTAGTAGTAGGGTTAAAGGTACGTAGTGTAAGGTAGTAGTAGGGTTAGAGGTACGTAGTGTAAGGTAGTATTATTGTTAGAGATACGTAGTGTAAGGTAGTAGTAGGGTTAGGGGTATGTAGTGTAAGGTAGTAGTTGGGTTAGTGTTAGGGTTAGAGGTACGTAGTGTAAGGTAGTAGTAGGGTTAGAGGAACGTAGTGTAAGGTAGTAGTAGGGTTAGAGGTACGTAGTGTAAGGCAGTAGTAGGGTTAGAGGTACGTAGTGTAAGGTAGTAGTAGGGTTAGAGGAACGTAGTGTAAGGTAGTAGTAGGGTTAGAGGTACGTAGTGTAAGGTAGTAGTAGGGTTAGTGTTAGGGTTAGAGGTACGTAGTGTAAGGTAGTAGTAGTAGGTTAGAGGTACGTAGTGTAAGGTAGTAGTAGGGTTAGTGTTAGGGTTAGAGGTACGTAGTGTAAGGTAGTAGTAGGGTGCGAGGTACGTAGTGTACGGTAGTAGTAGGGTTAGAGGTACGTAGTGTAAGGTAGTAGTAGGGTTAGTGTTAGGGTTAGAGGTACGTAGTGTAAGGTAGTAGTAGGGTTAGTGTTAGGATTAGAGGTACGTAGTGTAAGGTAGTAGTAGGGTTAGAGGTACATAGTGTTTGGTAGTAGTAGGGTTAGAGGTACGTAGTGTAAGGTAGTAGTAGGGTTAGGGGTATGTTAGTGTAAGGTAGTAGTAGGGTTAGAGGTATGTAGTGTAAGGTAGTAGTAGGGTTAGTGTTAGGGTTAGAGGTACGTAGTGTAAGGTAGTAGTAGGGTTAGAGGTACGTAGTGTAAGGTAGTAGTAGGGTTAGAGGAACGTAGTGTAAGGTAGTAGTAGGATTAGAGGTACGTAGTGTAAGGCAGTAGTAGGGTTAGAGGTACGTAGTGTAAGGTAGTAGTAGGGTTAGAGGAACGTAGTGTAAGGTAGTAGTAGGGTTAGAGGTACGTAGTGTAAGGTAGTAGTAGGGTTAGTGTTAGGGTTAGAGGTACGTAGTGTAAGGTAGTAGTAGGTTTAGAGGTACGTAGTGTAAGGTAGTAGTAGGGTTAGTGTTAGGTTAGAGGTACGTAGTGTAAGGTAGTAGTAGGTTTAGAGGTACGTAGTGTAAGGTAGTAGTAGGGTTAGAGGAACGTAGTGTAAGGTAGTAGTAGGGTTAGAGGTACGTAGTGTAAGGTAGTAGTAGGGTTAGTGTTAGGGTTAGAGGTACGTAGTGTAAGGTAGTAGTAGGTTTAGAGGTACGTAGTGTAAGGTAGTAGTAGGGTTAGTGTTAGGGTTAGAGGTACGTAGTGTAAGGTAGTAGTAGGTTTAGAGGTACGTAGTGTAAGGTAGTAGTAGGGTTAGTGTTAGGGTTAGAGGTACGTAGTGTAAGGTAGTAGTAGGGTTAGTGTTAGGGTTAGAGGTATGTAGTGTAAGGTAGTAGTAGGGTTAGTGTTAGGGTTAGAGGTACGTAGTGTAAGGTATTAGTAGGGTTAGAGGTACATAGTGTAGGTAGTAGTAGGGTTAGAGCGTACGTAGTGTAAGGTAGTAGTAGGGTTAGTGTTAGGGTTAAGGTACGTAGTGTAAGGTAGTAGTAGGGGTTAGAGGTACGTAGTGTAAGGCAGTAGTAGGGTTAGAGGTACGTAGTGTAAGGTAGTAGTAGGGTTAGAGGGACGTAGTGTAAGGCAGTAGTAGGTTAGTAGAGGTACGTAGTGTAAGGCAGTAGTAGGGTTAGAGGTACGTAGTGTAAGGTAGTAGTAGGGTTAGAGAACGTAGTGTAAGGTAGTAGTAGGGTTAGAGGTACGTAGTGTAAAGGTAGTAGTAGGGTTAGTGTTAGGGTTAGAGGTACGTAGTGTAAGGTAGTAGTAGGTTTAGAGGTACGTAGTGTAAGGTAGTAGTAGGGTTAGTGTTAGGGTTAGAGGTACGTAGTGTAAGGTAGTAGTAGGGCTAGAGGTACGTAGTGGAAGGTAGTAATAGGGTTAGAGGTACGTAGTGTAAGGTAGTAGTAGGGTTAGTGTTAGGGTTAGAGGTATGTAGTGTAAGGTAGTAGTATGGTTAGTGTTAGGTTAGAGGTACATAGTGTAAGGTAGTAGTAGGGTTAGAGGTACGTAGTGTAAGGTAGTAGTAGGGTTTAGTGTTAGGGTTAGAGGTACGTAGTGTAAGGTAGTAGTAGGGTTAGTGTTAGGGTTAGAGGTCACGTAGTGTAAGGTAGTAGTAGGGTTTAGTGTTAGGGTTAGAGGTACGTAGTGTAAGGTAGTAGTAGGGTTAGAGGTCCGTAGTGTAAGGTAGTAGTAGGGTTAGAGGTACGTAGTGTAAGGTAGTATTATTGTTAGAGATACGTAGTGTAAGGCGTAGTAGGGTTCGGGGTATGGGTGTGTAGGTAGTAGTTGGGTTAGTGTTAGGGTTGAAGGTACGTAGTGTAAGGTAGTAGTAGGGTTAGAGGAACGTAGTGTAAGTGTAGTAGTAGGGTTAGAGGTACGTAGTGTAAGGCAGTAGTAGGTTAGAGTACGTCGTGTAGTAAGGTAGTCGTAGGGTTAGGGTTAGAGGACGTAGTGTAAGGTAGTAGTAGGGTTAGAGTTACGTAGTGTAAGGTAGTAGTAGGGTTAGTGTTAGGGTTTAGAGGTACGTAGTGTAAGGTAGTAGTAGTAGGTTTAGAGGTACGTAGTGTAAGGTAGTAGTAGGGTTAGTGTTAGGGTTAGAGGTACGTAGTGTAAGTAGTAGTAGGTGGCGAGGTACTTAGTGTAAGGTAGTAGTAGGGTTAGAGGTACGTAGTGTAAGGTAGTAGTAGGGTTAGTGTTAGGGTTAGAGGTACGTAGTGTAAGGTAGTAGTAGGGTTAGTGTTAGGATTAGGAGTTACGTAGTGTAAGGTAGTAGTAGGGTTAGAGGTACGTGATAGTGTTAGGCAGTAGTAGGGTTAGAGGTACGTAGTGTAAGGTAGTAGTAGGGTTAGAGGAACGTAGTGTAGGTAGTAGTAGGGTAGAGGTCGTAGTGTAAGGTAGTAAGTAGGGTAGTTTTAGGGTTAGAGGTACGTAGTGTAAGGTAGTAGTAGTAGGTTTAGAGGTACGTAGTGTAAGGTAGTAGTAGGGTTAGTGTTAGGGGTAGAGGTACGTAGTGTAAGGTAGTATGTAGGGTGCGAGGTACGTAGTGTAAGGTAGTAGTAGGGTTAGAGGTACGTAGTGTAAGGTAGTAGTTAGGGTTAGTGTTAGGGTTAGAGGTACGTAGTGGTAAGGTATAGTGAGGGTTAGTTTAGGATAGAGGTACGTAGTGTAAGGTAGTAGTAGGGTTAGAGGTACATAGTGTTTGGTAGTAGTAGGGTTAGAGGTACGTAGTGTAAGGTAGAGTAGGGTCGGGGTATGGTAGTGTTCAGGTATAGTAGGGTTAGAGGTATGTAGTGTAAGGTAGTAGTAGGGTTAGTTGTTGGGTTAGAGGTACGTAGTGTAAGGTAGTAGTAGGGTTAGAGGTACGTAGTGTAAGGTAGTAGTAGGGTCGAGGAACGTAGTGTAAGGTAGTAGTAGAGTATTAGAGGTACGTAGTGTAAGGCAGTAGTAGGGTTAGAGGTACGTAGTGTAAGGTAGTAGTAGGGTTAGAGGACGTATGTAAGGTAGTAGTAGGGTCGAGGTACGTAGTGTAAGGTAGTAGTAGGGTTAGTGTTAGGGTTAGAGGTACGTACGGTAAGTTAGTAGTAGGTTTAGAGGTACGTAGTGTAAGGTAGTAGTAGGGTTAGTGTTAGGGTTAGCGTACGTAGTGTAAGGTAGTAGTAGGTTTAGAGGTACGTAGTGTAAGGTAGTAGTAGGTTAGAGGAACGTATTGTAAGGTATTCCGTATAGGGTTAGAGGTACGTAGTGTAAGGGTAGTAGTAGGTTAGTGTTAGGGTTAGAGGTACGTGTGTAAGGTAGTAGTAAGGTTTTAGAGGTACGTAGTGTAAGGTAGTAGTAGGTTTAGTGTTAGGGTTAGAGGTACGTAGTGTAAGGT